>NC_061121.1:211042586-211179150 GCF_002878395.1 Capsicum annuum
AGATGGTTAGCTATCATCTAATAACTATAGACTTAAACAGTATTAGTTAGCTAGGATCATGATAAGGGTTAGGAAGGTGACATACTGAGACTCAAAAGGTAAAGGTAAAATCTATCAGCTCGTCCAAAAGACTATTGATGGTACATAACTTATGGATTTTACATGCAAGGTATCGGATTGGTTTAATAAAGCCGATAAGTCTACGTAGTTGAGAAGCTAGGAGGAACTTAATCCTAGTGTTCATCTACGAATGGTTACAACCAAAGTTGATATTTGCCACTTGTTCGATACCACTACTCAAATCCACCTATTTACTTTTCTAGTTTTGCCATTTGATTGCAACAGTTATGAACCATGATTCCATATGTTCCCTTGGGATTTGAACCTAACTTTTGTTAGGTTTTTATATTTGATAGCGACCACACAATCTTTAGGGTAAAGGTGTAGCTTTGGCGTTATCATTTCTCCTTCTATTGAGGCCTTTAGATTTGGCCAGTTCATAAGGCTTAAACCTTTAATTTTCATTGGTTCTAACGTTAAGGAGATTCCTCAATAGTTTATTGATGAGATGGAAAATATTTTTTGAGTAATGTATGCTTCTGACTCTGAAGGAGTAGAGTTTGCCACATATCAATTAAAGGACACAACATATCAGTGGTATACGAAGTGGGATCAGTTGAGAGATAATGATGCAAAGGTAGCCTTGTGTGATGAATTTTTGGCGCTTTCCTTGACCGTTTCTTTCCCCAAGAGTTGAGGAAAACAAAGCCCGAGGAGTTTGTAAAGTTAAGGCAAGGCAAGATGACTGTTAAGGAGTATGCATTAAAGTTTCAGCAGCTTTCCCAGTATGCTCCTAAGTTAGTGTCTTCTATGAGTGCAAGGATGAGAAAGTTTGCTTTTGGGTTATCCCATGACTTGGTATTGGAATGAAAGGCCACCTTGTTGAACAAAGACATGAATATTTCTAGGTTGGTGGTGTATATGAAACAAGTAGAGGATGAAAATAAAAAGTTGGCAAAAATTAAGGAGAGGTAGAGTATGAAGTTTTGGTCTTCAAATTAGGGTGGAGGTCAGAAAAATAGCGGTGGTGATGGCAGATAGTGGTCTAGAAAAAGGCTTGGGGAAATTTTGGTTCTTATTCTATGGAATGTGCTACATATTCTAAGCTGTCCAATAATCACTTTTTCAGAGTAACAGTGGGTTTAAGGCATAAAGTACCCAATATCAGGCCAGTGGGGTCCAGTTAGTTCCGTCGAATCCTTTTTGTAGATTATATGGTCAGTTACACCATGGATTTTGTGATGAATAGAGAATTAAGTATTTTAGATGTGGCCAGCCTAGCTATATTCAGAGAAACTGTCCCTCCGATATTGTTACTACTGGGGCTAATAAGGTTTTGGTTGCTTTGTCTTCAACTCCTGCACCAAAGGGTGCAACTTTTGGCTCCGAAATTTATTAGAATCACATTATGCTTTTGCCACTCTCTAGGAATCTGAGGCATCTCTGAATGTTGTCACTGGTACGTTACAACTCTTTTCTTGTGATATGTATTGTCTGCTTGATATGAGGTCTACTCTTTCTCATGTGACCCCATATATGGATGTTCATTTTGATTTTTCTCTTGAGAGTATTTCAAAATCCTTTTCTGTGTCCATCTCGGTGGGTTATTCTACGGTTGCTAAAAGAGTTTATTAGGGTTGTGTGTATCTATCTGTGGTAGGGAGACCTTAGTAGACTTAATAGAATTAGATATGTCAATTTTGATATTATCTTAGGGATGGATTGGCTCCTTTCGTGTTATGCCTCTCTAGATTGTTAGACTCAAAGGTTCAATTTCTTTTTCCAAATAATTTGGTGATTGAGTGGGTAGGTAGTTCCCTGATACCTAAGGGAAGGTTTATTTTATATATTAGAGCCCGGAGGTTGATCTCCAAGGGGTGTCTTTACTATTTAGTGCATGTTAAGGATTCTTGTTCTAAAAGTCCTTTATTGCAATCTGTCCCTGTGGTCTGTGAGTTTCTTGAAGTATTCCCTAATGATTTTCCTGGTGGCCTTCCTAATAGGGAGATTGATTTTGGGATTGATCTTCTTTCAAACAGTCATCCTATCTCCATACCTCCCTATAGAATAGATCCATCCGATTTAAAATATATTAGTGACCAGCTGAAAGATCTCCTTGATAAGGGTTTTATTTATACTAGTGTTTTCCCATATGGTGCTCCTGTGCTCTTTGTGCGTAAGAAGGATATATCCCTTCAAATGTGTGTAGATTATTGCCAGTTAAATAAGATGATGGTGAAGAATAAGTACTCTTTTTCTAGGATTGATGACCTATTTGACCAGCTGCAGGGTGTACAGTATTTTTTAGAGATTGACCTTTGATCAAGTTATCATTAGTTAAAGATTAAGGAGGTGGATCTTACTAAGACTGCTTTCCAAATCAGGTATGGTCGTTTTGAGTTCTTAGTGATGTCCTTCGATTTGACCAATGCGCAGAAGACATTTATGGATCTTAAGAACCAAGTTTTCTATTATTTTTTAGATTTACTTGTCATTGTGTTTATTGATGACATCCTAGTTTATTCTAAGAACGAGGTAGATCATGTCGATCACCTCTATTTAGTGTTGAAAACCCTTAAGGAACAATATTTGTATGCTAAGTTTTTGAAGTGTGAGTTCTAGTTGAATGTTGTTACTTTTCTGGGTCATGTTGTTTCTAGTGAAAGGATCACGGTGGATCTATAGAAAGTTATGGTGGTTAAGAAGTATCCTAAAGCCATGACTCCAATTGATATTCAGAGCTTCTTGGGTTTATCCGATTATTATAGGAGGTTTGTGGAAAGTTTCTCTTCTGTTGCTACCCCATTGACTATGTTGACTCAGAAAAAGGTGAAGTTTCTATAGTCCAAGGCCTATAAACGAAGTTTGGTTAAATTGAAAGAAAAGTTCACTTTTGCTCCTATTTTGACCTTACCCGAGGGTACTAATAGTTTTGTTGTATATTGTGATGCATCTCGTGTAGGGATGGTTGTGTTTTGATACAACATGGAAAGGTGGCAGCATATGCTTCTAGGCAACTGAAGGTTCATGAGAGGAATTATTTGACCCATGATTTGGAGTTGTTGGCTATGGTGTTTTCCTTGAAATTTTGGCATCACTACTTATATGGAGTGCATGTTGACATTTACTCTGATCATAAGAGCTTGCAGTATATGTTCACCCAGAAGGAGTTGAATCGCAGACAAAGAAGATAGCTTGAGTTGCTCAAGTATTATGATATAAGTCTACACTTTACCCAGGTAAAGCTAATATAGTTATTGATGCTTTTAGGAAGTTATACATGGTAAGATTATCTTATGTGGATAAAGAGAAGCGAGAATTGGTATAGGATATTCACTGATTGGATAATCTTTGAATTGGTCTTTTGGATTCTGAGGATGGTGGTGTGATTGTTCAAAAGGTGGCGAAGTCATCTCTTGGTGCTGAGGTAGAAGCAAGTTTTGGAACCAATCTTAATGCAATTCAAAAGTGATATAGGCCAGTAGAAGGTGATAGTTTTTGAAATTGGTGGTGATGGTATCTTGAGAAATCAAGGTAGATTATGTGTTCCCGATGTTGATGGGCTACGATAGAGGATCATGAGTCGAGGTACACTATTCATTCTAGTTTAACAAAGATGCACCATGATTTGAAAGAGATCTATTGGTGGAACAACATGAAGAGAAATGTGACAAATTTTGTAGCCAAGTGTATGGCTTGTCAATAAGTGAAGGTGGTACACTTGAGGCCTAGTGGTTTGTCTTAAGAGATTGAGTTACCTATGTTTATATGGGAAGTAATTAATATGGATTTCATTACCGATCTTTCAAGGTCTCATCATCAGTTTGATTCGATTTGGGTCATTGTATATAGGTTGACCAAGTTTGCGCATTTTCTACCTATGAAGACTAACTTTTCGGTAGAGGATTATGCTAAGATCTTCATTTAAGAGGTCATGAAGTTGCATGGTTCTACAGTTTTCATCATATCTGATCGGGTTACTCAGTTGTCATTACACTTTTGGTGTTCTTTCCAGAGTGGTTCGGGAACTACGGTGGACCTTAGTACCACTTTCCACCCTCAGATAGATGGATAGGCAGAGAAAACTATTCAGACTTTGGAGGATATGCTAAGGTCTTGTTTTCTTGATTTTGATGGTATTTGGGTTGATCATTTGCCTCTCATAGAGTTTAGGTATAATAATAGCTATCACACTAGTATTGAGATAGCTCCTTTCAAGGCCTTTTATGGTAGGAGGTGTAAGTCTCATATTGGTTTGTTTGAGGTTGAAAAAAATAGGTTGTATGGTCCCGACATAGTTCATCAAGCCATGGAGAAGGTGAAGGTAATTCAGGATAAACCTAAGACTACCTAAAATCACAAAAATTCCTATGCGGATATAAAGCGAAGGGACTTGGAGTTTGATATGGATGATTTGGTGTTCTTGAAGGTATCTTCCATGAAGGGAGTGATGCGGTTTGGAAAGAAAAGGATGCCCAATCCCCATTATGGTGGTCCATATCATATTTTAAGGCGAGTGGGTAATGGGGATTATGAGTTGGATTTTCCTTTGATCTTGGGTTCTATTTATCCAGTATTTCACATTTTGATGCTAAGAAAGTATATAGCTGATCCTTCCTTGGTAGTTCCTTTGGAAGTGTTAGTGTTTCAAATTCCTTATCTTATGAAGAATTGTTGGTTGAGATTTTGGATCGGCAAGTCTGTAGGTTGCAGGCAAAAGGTATGGCTTTGATAAAGGTTTTTTTTGGAGGAATCATAAAGTTGAAGAAGCTACTTAGGAAGCTGAAGAGGACATAAAGTTCAAATACCCATTCTTGTTTCCCATTTTGGATAATCATGCTTAAGGTATGTGTGAATCTTAACATCTTTATTTTCTAGCTGTGTTAAATTGTGATAATGGATGCCTTGACCCATCTTTCGAGGATAAATGATCCTAAGGGGGAAGAATATAACACCCTAAATTTTGGTCCTTGAAAATTCCTTGACCAATGCGCTTACTGTCCTGACTATGACTTACCCTATGAGTTGTAGGGAGTCGTGATGGATTGTAGGACCCAAATCGTAGGGTGTCCAAAGAGTTTTGCTTGAGTTACTGCCTTGGTGATGACTTGAGGTCTCAAGTCATAGAGACTCGTTACGAGTCATATAGTCCCATCCGTAGCCAAACCAGTACATGCCCCAAGTGGTTCTGTCTTGGATACGACTTAGACTATATGAGTCGTAGGGTCACCTGGCGAGTCGTATGGTGTGAATCATAGGGTCAACAGAGAAGGGTCCTTCAGCTACTGTCTTGACTATGACTTATGGTGACGAGTCGTAATAAGTCCCTATGAGTCGTAAGGTTGTCTGTAATGACTTGGTGATAATTTTTCAATGTTTCATTAAGGGTACTTCTGACATTTCCATCTTCCCCAATTGTGACCTGCGACTTAAAACCCCTTTAGGGTGTAATTATCACTCCAAAAAAAAATCAAAATAACCTCTCAATCTCTCTCAAATCCCCAATGTCAAGAGCACTTAGGGTTTCCAAGAAGTTGGTCACTTAGGTCTCTCAAGGGTGATTTCTCTCGACAATTGTGATACTTTCAGGCATGTTACTTTTCCCCAAATCTTATTTTATGAAAACGTATTTTAAATAGTTTAATTGTATGGATTTGAATGTGGCTTTTAACACGGATTTAGGGTTTTAGAATGGCTGATCCTTGAATTGTTTTCCTATGGTTTTTATGAGTTGTTTATGCATTGAATAGAATGTCTTGAACTAATGGGGTGCATGGGTATGGAAATTGGAATGGGGGTCAAGTTATTCCCCCGAATTGATGTTTTGAACTTGGAATTGGATTTGAATAATTGTGTTCCCTCAACCCACTTGTGAAATTGAATTTGAAATATAGATTTGTCACACGGTTTGACTTACTTACCCACACTATTGCATTGCATAAAATGGTTTAAAGGTTAAATATGGATTTTGAAGGCTTTCCCCAATTTGATTTGATAAACTAAAGGACGTTGAGGCATTGTCCAACTTGATTAATGAATAAAGAGGGTTGAGGTATTACCCTAACTAAATGGAATTGTGATGGCATAATTATCAACTTTTAAGCTAAATGGTATGATGATACCTGTGGTGTGCCTTAATGTATAATTCCTTAATTAATAAGTAGGTTATGTGAAACATGTTTTATGTGAAACATGTTTTAATGGAGGTTATGTAGCTAAGCCATGAAGGTGTGGGTCTCAAATGACTTATATTGAAAAGTTATGTTTGCCGACGTGAGGGTTGGTCTTGACGATCGTGTGTACGGTTCACACTATTGATATATTTGTACCTAAGATTGACGTGGGGTTGGGGCATTCCCTGTTCTTCCTTGATACCTCCGGTTCGTGCAGCTAACATGCACTGGGGCCCTTTCAATTGGTGAGCTGAACCAATATAGCCCGTGGGTGCCAATTTATGATGGTTAAGCTACATAGTCATGGATAATGTTTTACTTTATGCTAAACCTTATTCCCTACCCCAACATCTGTCCTATATATGTATGCATGTATGTGAACACATATAGTGAGTTACATCTTGTGCTTATCTCACTAACCATCCTCGGACGCAGTATCCCCAGCAATACAGGGTCCAAAGGCAATCCTACTTTTCCTAGGTAGTGTTAGGTCGATCGGCTCAGTTTGTCCGTCATTTGTGGTAAAGCGGTGCGCTTTTCTTTTCCGAAAACTTGATCATTCCATCGGTTTCCCCTCCCTAAATTAGAAGTGAAGACATCACATTAATATTATCATTGTCAGAGTCGGGGGCATCTCCTGGCGTAGTCTATTTTTATGGTATAGAGGTTTTGTGGATTAATGTGGAAAAGTTTTGGTTGTTGACATTCTTTGGATTTTGAGTCACTATTTACTCTATCTTGTTATATGTTCAGAATTTAGTTGTTTTTAGGTGTGTTATGTTCTGTTTGGCTAGGAAAAGGGGGTGGTCTCCGGTCCTTGGTGGACTTGAGATACCCGTCATGGCCAAGACCTTTTTCGGGTCATGACAACTTGTCTGACCTTCGCAGTAATCTAAAGTGCTGCCTGAATAGGTCGACTAGGATGACTCTGAGAGTAACAGGATGGGCATGGAGGATACCTACTCTGAGAACTGCTATCTTTGGGTCGAGAACTATGACAACTTTCATTGAATCTAACCTAAACCTAGGCCTCTTATCGCGACCCTCACTACCCTCATGATATATCTTCTTCATCACCCGAGCGTGATCTGAAACCTTAGCAAAAGACCTACCCATAGCAAATAAACTCTAAGTAGATATATGAATGGGGAGTCGCAACCCTCTAACAAAGCAGCGAACCCTCTCTTACTCAGTATCCAGAATAAAATCTGCATGCCTATCCAGCTCGTGAGAGTGAGCCTCATACTTTGCAACTGTGATGAGCCCTACTCCAATCTAGAGAACTGATCCCTCAAATAATCTATAAGGCTGCGAGGCATATACTTTTCTAAGAACATCTCAAAGAACTGAGTCCAATACAAAAGAAAAGATCCAGCTGGTATAGAATTTATAAAATCTCTCCACCAACGTCGAGTAGCCAAATCCAACAGAAATTTGGTGTAATCCACACCACAAGTCTCAACAAGGCCCAAATTATAGAGCCTATCCTCACTCGTAATCAGAAACTCATATGCATCCTCACCCGGTGCACCAGAAAACCTAGGTGGATCTAATCTCAAAAATCTACCTAATATCTTCTTCTCCTCAGAATACATAGCTGACCGAGCAAACACTGGCTGAGCAACTACCGATGCAAAAGAAACTTCAATTTTGGAGCCACATCTATAGGATACACCCCCGCCTCAGTACCACTTTGATTTATAGACTATGCACCTTCAGACATTGCACCACCAACTAATCACAAAATCTAAACCAACACATCTCTAAGCACTAACGAAGAAATAAACCCTGGTGGAGCCTGGGATGGTCCCTGGCCCACTGTTGTCTAGGGCAGAAAAATCTCTAACACAGGAGCGGAAATAGGACCTGGGGAGGCAGCCTATCCAAGAATCCTAGCTGGGGACACATCACGCAGTTGTCCATGACCTAGGTCATCCATTATCAGGAGTAGGATCCCTAGTCTCGATCTCGAGAACCTCGTCTCGTGTACAGTAGTACGTGTATTGGCCTCAAGGGAATACTTCTACAAACCAACTCAGACTCTTAGCATGATAAGAGTGAAAGAAGTGAAGAACTCCTAAGAATTTCCCATAGCCTCTTAAAGATAGGAAACAAACGTCATCATTCCAATCTGTATGGCTTTACTAGACACTTGCTTTTTCACCAATAATACTGGTGTAACCTAGTCTCTGATACCAATTTGTCACGGCCCAATTTATGAGTCATGATGACACCTACTCTATCTCGCCTATAGGAAAGCCAGACCATAATTCGAAACTAAACTCGATGGGTTAACTTGGTGGAAAATGCCCAATCATAAGGGAAAATAAACAATGCACTAATAAATAAGGAAAAAGTTCTAAATAGATAAAATAGTCAATACAAGATACCATCGCACGACCTGGTGAAGTTAGTACAAGAGCATCTAATAGTATTATAACTTAAAGACTTAGAATAATCAACATCAACTGTCTCGATAACAAAAACTGAATAACTAAAGATAGAAGGAAATAGGTGACTGCGACTCCAAGAGCGCACCCCATCTTAGAAAAATAGATACAACATGATCAACTATCAACGACGACATGTAGTACTCGAATATGCACCAAAAGGCACAGAAGTGTAGTATGAGTACGAAACAATGGGTACTCAGTAGGTATCATCAACCGAATGAGCTAAATCATGATATAAGTATGATAAAATGAAAAATAACATAACTAAGTCAAGGTACAGAAATAAACTTGAATTATCTCTAACATTGCTGTACATAATAAGTAACTAAATTGGAATAACAATATAACATAAGTCATCAACGCATGCCACTGTCGCCTTGAGTAATAAGTAAGCAATTCAAAATAACAATGTATTATAAAGCATCAACATAAGCAAACATACTACAAAATTGGCTCCGATACGCCAATTAGTGCGGAAAGTAAATTACTCATCACAAACTCCTATATGCATGGAGATTACACTCAAGGATAGAATAAAGCAACTATTCATCACTTACAAATAAACAACTCTTTATTTAACTATCATTCCATAATTTCTCATCAATCGATCATTTACCAAAATTTGACAAAGTACCCACATTCCAAAATTTTACCAACATATGGCAGCCTCATCATCATTATTTACTAGTCACCATATATTAGATAACTATCTCTCATTAACTAATTCGATTAATTACTAGTTATCATATCACCTCTAGTCATCATTTAGCAACTTTTAACCACATATTCGCTAATCACCATTCATTAAATAACCATAATTATCAACTAACATTGTTTATTAACTAATCATGTTTTACCAACTGAGCCTCGATTATAAACTGGTCATGATTAGTCACTTAAACAATATCCATCACTAATTTTGATTTATCACTAAGCATCAACTATACCATTTTATAATTATTTATCACTAATTAATAATTATCACTAATCCTCACAAGTCCACTAATTACCATATTTACCACATAGGGCTATATCCGACATCTCTAATATCGACATCATACTCAACTTGCATATGTATATAAATATATAATAGCCATACATAGGGCATGGCTAGAATTGAACCAGTATATGTCCACATAGAAACATTAATATAATCATTCTTCGGTCTTTACAGGTATCAATGTATCATTATAATATCCTCCGACCTTGCCAACTATTAATATATCACCATAATATCATCCTTCCTTGCCAGGTATTAATATATAATCATAATTATTCTCTACCTTATTGGGTATAATCAATATCAACATCATCTTTCATAATTGAACCGGGTATATAATCAGTATCATAAGTGCCAATATAGTCAAGCATCATGATTTTTAGCATAATTAATAGCATAATGTTCTATATAATCAATAAGCATGACTTCTAACATAATTCATGGAACAATCGCTAATATCATCAATAAGGATGTTTTCTAGTATGATTACTAGCATAATTTTTTAGCATGATCATAATCATAAGCAATATCATGAGCAATGACTTATTAATAGAATGGTCAAAGTCTTATCATTAGTATAATAGATAGCTTATACGTGGCATAACCAATAGCTTTTCGTAGTATGATTCATACAACACCATAGCATAAATGACCATCTAAACCATTAGCCTATGAACATTACTTCTAATGTCATTATTACCATAACCATCAAGTCCAAGGCTCCTCAATATTGCTTCAAAATGGTATTTTCTAGGAATTGAATAAGCGTATAAGGATTTCAAGAACTAATCATCGATCTTAGCTTAAGGTGGGTTAAGGCGAGTTCTACCCCTAACTTGGCTAAGATATTTAAATACATTCTTATATGTATAGTAAGATATAATTAACCATAAGATAGAGATTCTTCTCAAGCAATTTAACTTAGTATAATGGAAACCAAGGCAACCTTCATGAGTGTAAGCAACTAAGTCCAACTTACCCTAAGCATGAGTAACTAGAGAATTTTTACCTAACTTGAGTAATCTAAAGCATTGTTTTTCTAAACATGAGTGATGACCAATTCACCTAAGGAATAAGGAAACAAGTCAAGTGCTTAACTCTCTACAATTTCAAAATAGCCTAAACGGCCCAACTAACCCAAGCCTTGTATTTCATCAATCCAAAACCTACAACCTATCCCAAATCTAACACAATATCATAAGAATACTATGAGATAGCTCAATATAACAATGGATAAACCTATATTTCAATATAACAAGGGATAAACCTAGCCTACCTCAATACCAAAGAATGCTCAACGAACCGCTAAACCATCATTTTTCTCTTTCGAAAAGCCTCCTCAAGATGCCAAGCTATCATAAACACACTCCACTCATCGATATGAGAATAATGATATCCATATTTCACCATTGTGCTTCGAGTCCAAAAATCATACAAAACCCCATGTGGGTCCCATTTATAAAAATTGTGTTTCCAAAAAACCAACCCAACGTTATTACAAACTCAAGAAATTATTACCCTAAAAATGGGTGAAAACAAGTTAAATTGGGGGTAAAATCAAGACCTAAAGGCTTTGGGGTTTTTTTAGCAATAAATCAAGAGTTTCACCAAGAAAAGGGTGAATTCTTACCTCAAATCGGAAGATAACCACAAAAATAAATGTTAATCTAGTCTCCTAAGCACCAACGAGGTTCAATTTTGAGCTACCACATAAATTAGGGTTTTATCTCTCAAAGAAGTGATGAATAATGGCAAAAATCATGGAAAAGAGGTTATTTCATACCAGTCTCGGTACTTGAGAGTCGCTATTGCGACCTTTAGGCTTGTGATTGTGGAACCTTTTCACTGCCATATGAGTCATAATTGTGATAAATTCTTTGTAATCTGGACATCTTCTCTGCACAGGGAGTCAAAATCATGGTCAAAAGAGACGTTATCGCGGTGCACTAAATTTTTTCGAGTACAAAATAGACTTCAATCGGGTGTTCGGTATTCATTTGGAATCCCATATACATAAACAATCTATGTAACTATACCAAATTAGATGTTTCATACGCGATGTCACACTTAAATTTTCCATCCGAGGTTATTTTGACCAAATGTGGGTCTCACACCCATATTTTATTTTCTTAACTTTTTGACCAATAGGTCAAAATAAGCCCGAGTGCCTCGAGACTCAAACCAAAGGTCTACCTAGCCTAAAATTAACATTCTGGAGATGCTAATATAGTTAGAATTAGTATACAAGATCATTTAGCTAAAGTTTTCACCCGCTGGCTATTTGAAACCAGCAAAGACTTTTAAACATAAAATTGGCTCTAGAAATTAAAAGAATTGCTCGGTAACTAAAATGTCAGTCCCAACAAGTCATAAATAACTTGGGGCAGCTATGTAGAAGCTCTAATGGTGCCAATAAGCGCAAATATGGAAAATGAACTTAAGGGTTATTACATATGTATAATTTTAAAATAAGGAAGTAATCAATATATGCATAATATTAAGCCAGGAAAAAATAAGAAAGTTGGAGGATGAACATCAAACCACTAGATTGATTGGGGCTAATGAGGAAGAAGAAAAAAGATTGAACATAGGAATGTATTATATACGAGACTGTATTCTGGCAAGGTGATTACTTTGTTTTAACAACATGTCATCTTTCAAAGTACTTAATTATGCCTGGGAAGTTACAAATTGTTCCTCTAAGATTTGATATCTTTTCCCTTAACTTGACATTATCTTCATGTGTAACTTCGAAGTCCATCATCAGTTGAATCACAAGGCTAAAAGCCTTATTTCTAATACTCTTGTTGGTTAGATCTTCACACTTACTCAATGTCATTTTAGTGATTATATCATTCCCAGTAGAAGCCTTTCCATTCCTAAGTAACACCCTAAAGTTTTCAAACACAATAGTAAGTAAATTTCCATAGGATGGACTATGAGGACCTTTATTAGGATATATTTATTCAATTACTATGATTAATCATGAGAGAAGGAAGGTTCATTTTCTCATCCAACTCTAATGTATTCATGATCATCAAAAGCAATTTTCATATCTTCTTTCATCCCTAGGTAACCATTCCCTATTTACAATCTCAAACAATAACTTGTAAGCAAGTATCATTTCACCCTTTATCACCTTTATAGGGATATCTTTCACCCACCCTATAGTAAACTTTCTTGTAAGCAGACATCCTTAATTAGTGTCCTAAACATACCCCTTCAATCCCTCAACATGAACCTTCATCATCTCACCAAGATTAGTTGAATCAAACATAATTTAAACCCCTCCCATACTATAACTAACTACCCACCCATCCAAGATCATCAGATTTATGTAGAATTCTTCTACCTCCCTTAAATATTATTGGATTCAATAATTTAAACAAATGTCCCCAACCTTGAAACTTAAGCCTATTAATAAAATTTAAAATAAAAGAATTATTATGTGCCTCAACTTCAAAATCCTTCCCCTCACTATTGACATGGACCCATATTAGGCTTTTTTTCCCCATATCCAAGAAATTTTGATAGTTCTTATCGATCTTTTTTTCTTGGGACAAAGGGTAGAAGTTTTGTGTTGTCTTATTATTCTTTCTCAATCTCAATAGGTTCAAAATTTTTTCTAATTTTCTTCTTCTCCTTATATGTTTTAGCCTTTTTATATTGACTAGTGGATTTAAACTCTATTGTCCTTTTATGATAGTTGGGAATTTAGGTGACAAAGAATAATAAGAAGCACTTGGTTTTAGACTATGCTTGGGTTTGTGCATTGATCATATTTTATAACCAGGGACAGGGGAGGTTATGGAAATAGTACATTTTTGAGTGATAATAATATCACCCTTTCTATAAATTTCTTCTTTTACAAGGGAAGAAAGTGTAAAAGTCTCAACAATGTGAGCTACAACATTGTCCTTGTTTGAATAAAGTATATGTATAGACTAGAGGATCATATTTTTAAGCCTTAGAAGATAAGGAGGATAAGAGTTTGGATAATGGAGCAAATGAAAGTAATGGAGATAGGGATCTCTCAGGAGAAAATGGAAGGGTAGGCAAAGGAGATCTATACCTTGTACCCTCTAAGTGGTTACAATAGTAAATAAGGAAAAGTCCTCATCAATGGAGTAATCCACCATCAAGTGCATGCGTGAAGAAGTAAGTTTTAAGTGAAATTCAAGAGGGCGGTGAATTGAATTTTTTTGTGAGTTGACTATTAACACCTCACAGTCGACTCGTCTGCAGATCAGTGCACTTCACAAACAAATTAGACTTAGAACAGTTAAGTATGTAAATAACAAAACATAAAGTAATAACACAAAAATTTATCATGGTTTAGAATACCAATGTGGTGCCTACTTCCAGTCTCCTTGGGTTTCAAAGTTTCCTTAGATCATTGAATGGTTGGGCTCGAGTACAATGATAGGAAATAAGTTTTGAAGACTTATTTTTCTCTTTAGATCTCGTAACACAGCTTCAGTTGATGTTACAATGTTGACTTGATCCTACTCATTATATAATAATTGCAAACTAAAATTTACAAAGCCTTATAAGACTAAGAATGAGACACTTTCAATTTTCACCTTAAAGTTGCATAACCCGTGTCTGTCTTAAGTCTTCATCTTTTATAGTCTTCGACTGCTACTCTTTATAAGGAAACCCAAGAGATTTCTGCTTAATCAAGGATTTAAATTGATTCCTTGATGAGGAATATAGCCATTTGATATGTCCATATAAAAAATGTCCATATACGTCCTTGGATCACATCCATATCAGATATATTCATGATTTATTTTCCTTTTAGTCTGGTATAGATTGATGACCTTGTAACGATATTGAACTTCCTTTCTTTTTCTTAGTTTGTCCATTTATCCGGTCTGCCGTGATTTTGGGATAGCAATCTCCTTCCATTTCTAAGATATTTGATTAATTTTCTTTCCATGCTGGGTGAGTGTCGTGATCCTTCTTTTTATGATTAGATATATTTCTATTCCTAGAGTTAGATTTCTTTATCAGTAGTCTTCAATATCCTACAAAGATCCTCTTTTTAGTTTGTCATTATTAAAACATAGGCTTTGGAGGCTAACAATTCCCCCTTTTGATAATGATAAACATAAGTAAACTGAAACGCGATTAAACATCAGTTGACTTCCCTGTTAAGATAGCTGGTTAGCTCCCCCTGACTTTCTGTCTTGGTGGCTGAGGTTGACTCTAATGTAATGATAGTTGACTTGCTTCCCCTATCTTGTTCTTCCCCAATCTTGTTAACTGATATGCATCTTCTTCCCTTTTTCACATAATAAAAAAGGACAAACCAAACACACAATACGGCAAAAAAAATATACCCAACAACAAAACAAGGAAAAGGACGGAGAAAAAACACAACAAAAAAGTGACAAGCCACAAAATATAGAATACTAGACTCGCAAAGTTATAGAGAAAGTATCAGCAAAATCACATAAGAGTAGGAGTATGTAGAGACTTTATACAGGCTAGAGTATGAAAAAGGATAGACCCCCTTTTGAATAAAAGAGTTTGACATCGTTTGGCAAGGAAATAAGTAAAAGTGTTCTGCATGTTAGAGAAAAAGCGATCATAAGATTTCTCAACACTCTTGGTGAAGTTGGAGTAAGAGTTCTAAACAGAGATGGCAAGATCATTGTGAAGGATAAGGATTCAGGCTTGATGGACTCAACTTGGTAGAACATTCTTTTAAATAATGTAACTCTTTCCTATTTGAAATCGTCAAGGGAGAGTAACACTTTGCCTATGTCGGTACCTATCTCTTTGCCCTGTTGTAGCAGCTTGGCAGTCGACTCCTTGATGCTGGCTATTCCTTCCTTGATTGAAATGAGCCTGCTCTTGAGTTCTTCAATCTCCTTATCTGCACAGGACATGGAGTTAGGCACAAGCTTACTTACCCTGGATGTGTCAGGTCGGCCTTTGGTAGTCTCCTTTTTACACCATTCATTTTCAATCAAAACATAGCCCATGCTTGCGATGGTCTTTGAATCATAGGTGGAAGATACCTCTACTACTTAATAGGATAAAAGTTTAATTCCATATTAAAGAATAATCTGAGTGATGAGCAAACCTTAGGATAGACTTGCTGAGGCATGAGAGTCAGCTGCACTTTCTATCATGTATTCACAAATCTAGGAACTTCAGTTTTATTTTTTGGTTAGGTAGTAGAGAATAAATACATCTCTACAAGTCAAATTACTGAGAAATCCCTTTTAAAGAATCAAGGTGGTTGTAATGATATGAGCCAAAATCTTATTACAGAAGCTGAGGGACAGAGGACCAAAAGTATTGCTGTTTGAGTCAAGATCTGAGATGACCTTCTTTGCTTCATCAAAACTAACTTCAAAATTCTCCGGCCAGGTTCCATTCATGAAAGGAACAACACCCTAGAATTTTCTGTCAAATACTTTCTCAAATAAGAAGCCATTTAAAATAATACGAGTAACCAAAATCAGGGTTTCTATTTCCCCATTGTGAGGGGAAACATGAAGATTGGCAAAGAACATACGGATGGGATCTATAAAGAATTCCAGGTCACATAGGCAAAACAGCATCGACAAGTCTTGATCTTTGAGAAAATGACTAATATTGTAGTGGGATTCCTTTATGAGAGAGATTGCTGAATTGACCAGGGACAATTGAGCGATTCTTGAAGGTGATAAACTTCTCCTTATGAGTGAGAGTCCAAAACTTATGCATGTCCTCTGGAGGAAGAGACTCCAGAAGAGAGGATCTTTATTTGTTAAAGGACGACATACGACTATAAACGATATATTTTTTTGGACACAGTTGGCTGGATAGAATGAGAGAAGGCTTTTTAGAGGATTTAGAGAGAAGAGAAAGGTCAAAGTTAGTGGATTTTTTATTAGGAGAAGTTTTGGTAAGATTAGCCATTGATCGGGTTTTGTCATCGAAGAAAATATGGGGATGGATGAGTATAAAAGGAAAAGAGAAAGAAATGAGATAGATTTTAAAAAAAGAGAAATAGGGGTTAGGGTTTAAGATGAGAGGGTGTAGGAGTGTTGGTAAGAGAGAAAGAGAGCCAGTTAAGAGCACCTAGGGGAGGCGACTATTCAGAAGGGATAATAATGGAGAAGTGAAGGGGCATGAAGTGAAAGGTAACTGATGGAGGTGAAAGGACACTGCATGGGGAAGAGAAAAGGTCGATAGAGGTGGCATAGGAAATGGTGAACAATGATGACTTCCTTTTAAAAGAGAACTTTTTGAAAAAAAAAAGGGTAAAAATTGGACTAAGTAATTGAACAATGATGACTTCCTTTCTAAAAATATGACTCATAAATCATTACTGCCAAATTTTTTCTGAAAAGCCAAGATTTTTTTTGAAAAGGTTTTATAACAATAAAATTGAACTAAGTAAAAAGATCTGTGTCCAAAAATATGACTCATAAAACATTAATTCCATGGTTTTTTTCTTGGAAAGTCAAGATATTTCTTTTTAAAAATCAACTTTGTACAAGATCACAAATAGAATGATGCTTAAATGTCAATATGCTTTTCCCTTGGATACACAGATAGACCATCAGCATAGAATTGTCATAGATTAAAGAAAATGAAGTAGTTGATGCATGATTCATAGAATTTAAGAGAAGTAACTTCCAAAAGTTTATGTATACTGCTCCAGTTGTTGGAGAGTCAACTAAATATTATTCCTTGCCGAGTCATGAATTTTGCAGCATCACTAGTGTGACAAACACTTTCACCAGAATAGTGTTCCTCCAAAACATGTTAGAATTATCAGTAATAATAAAAAAGCTTTATCAACTTTATCCCCTTTTTGAAAAAATGGTTTTGGGCATGACTAGTTTTCAAGTTCTGGAAATTGTCTAGCAAAAATTTCTCTGTAAATAAAACCATGTGAAACAATATTTGAGGGCAAAACCTAATAAATGTAATTCGTATTGGTTCTGACCTTATCACAGGGATAGATTTTATTGAGGTCAATACCCTCTTGGAGGGGAACCTATCTTCATTTCTATATATTATTTCAGATGCAAGAGTTGACTTTGAGGAAATTATAGTCGTCTTTGGTGATACTACCTCTGGCGTTGTTACTGAATCTGGCTACTTTTCTATCTACATTCCTTAAAGCGAAAGATACCCCTTTCTCTCTATCCATACTCTTGGAACATCTGCTATTAATCCCTCATTTTTATAGATTTTGCGGATATAATCCTACAAAATATGAAGTTTAATTTTGCTTAGGTACCCAATTGGTCTTGGTTCCTTGTGGATTAGATATGCTTCCTTTGAGCTTCCAAATATACACACTTTTTGGATTGTGCCAACAACTATAGGATTTGTGCCCTCTCTATCCATAAATAAAACAAATGGATCCTCGAGAGGAGAAAGAGGTTTTAGCTGATTAAATGACCCTGATGAGGAAATCAAATAGTTTTTGAAAGAATTTAATCTTACAAAACTATGTCCTGGAGAAGTCCTAAGACTGTTTAATCATATTTTAGCATCATCAAGCACTTCATGAAGCAGGTTAATTTAAATTTGATATGGTTCTATTTTTATTTGCTAGTTTCAACGTTTCTCTTTGAGTTTTTGTTTAAATCGAGCTTCAAAACTCTTATTCTCTTGAGCTAGTTTATTATATTTATCCATGACTTTTTGAAGCTCATCAGTTATCATATTTAAGTTGGATTCAAGAGTATTATAGTTATGATAGTTGTGTTGTCTTACCTCACTAGGTTCACTTGTTGCCATGAAGCATATATTGTCAAACTTTGTTTCTTCTTCAGTTTCATCCTCATCACTCTAGGATAAAAAATTTTGGTTCTTTCTAGATGTTCTTCTTTTTAATTCTGGACAGTTCTACTTGAAGTGGCAAGGCTTTCCACAGTAATACCAGCGTTCATCATTTCTTATGAAATCATCATTGTTGGTTCCTTGGGATCTTCGTTGTCTCTGTCTCATGATTTTCCTTACTCCACAATTTATAAGAGTCATTCCTTCACTATTAGCCTCTTCAAGAATGTCCACTTTTTTTGTTGGAGTAGCATTGAAGGCTACTGGTTTCTTTGTATCCTTCATGTGATACCTGTTAATGTAAATATGTAATAAGGTTACCTCATAGCTCATCATATGTCACGTTGTGAAGATCTCCATCTTCTAGAATAGTAGCCTTGGTTCCCAAATATTTGGGAGACTTTGGCCCAACTTTTGAACTTGTAGGCTATATGGATAGATCATCCCCGGTGATTTTAGTTCACGTACAATCTTACTGAATCTGGCAAACATTGTTTCAATGTTCTTATTTTCTTCCATTTTGAACAACTCAGATTCATTGACCAGAAAAACAATCTTGACCTTGGTGGTTCCTTCATATGTTACCTCCAATTTGTCCCATATTTCCTTTGTGGTTTTACAATTTGATATCTTGTCGTATTCTTTTCTACTAACTGCACTCAAAAGTAAACTTATAGCACCCGCATTAGATTGGATTACCTCTTGTTATTCTTTAGTGACCTCGAAGCTTTCAAGGTCTTCTAAGTTAATACTGCTAGATTCATTGTATTTTTCCTTTGACTTCTCTTTAAGTCCCAAAATAGGCTTTGGACCCTTCCCGATGACAACCCAGGCTTGGAAGTCATTTGATTGGACAAAAATTCTGATCTTATTTTTCCAGTAAAAGTAATGCTGCCCATCAAAGTATGGTGGTCTTATGGAGTAGTGACCATCCTGGAGAAGGGCACTGGGAATTTGATAATTGGCCTTATGATCTTTGCTCACTTGCGGTTAAGCAACGCAGCTAGTAAGACCTGCTTTGATACCAATTGAAATTCAAGAAGGGGATGAATTGAAATTTTTCTGTGAGTCGACTATTGACACCTCACAGTTGACTCACCTACAGATCAGTGCACTTCACAAATAAATTATACTTAGAACATTTAAGTACATAAATAACAAAACATAAAGTAATAACAAATAAATTTATCCTGGTTTGGAATACCAATGTGGTGCCTACTTTCAGTCCCCTTGGGTTTCAAAGTTTTCTTAGATCGTTGAATGGTTGGGCTCGATTACAATGATAGAAAACAAGTTCTGAAGACTTATTTTACTCTTCCGATCTTGTGACATAGCTTCAGTAGATGTTACAAAGTTTAATCGATCGTACTCGTTATATAATAATTACAAACTAAAATTTATAAAGCCTTGTAATACTAAGAATGAAACACTTTGAATTTTCTCCTTGAAGTTGTGTAACCCATGTCTGTCTTCAGTCTTCATCTTTTATAGTCTTTGGCTGCTACTTTTCATAAGGAATCTAAAGAGATTTCTTCTCAATCAATGATTTAAATTGATTCCTTGATTGAGAAATGTAGTCATTTTATATGTCCATATGCGTCCTTGGATCACGTCCATATTAGATGTGTGTGATATATTTTCCTTTTTATTCTGGTATATATTGATACCCTTGTGACGATTGAGACCTTTCTTTCTTTTGCTTATTTTTTCTATTCATCCAATCTGCCGTGATTTTGGGATAGTGATTCCCTTTCCATTTTTGAGATATTTGATTGATTTTCTTACCGTGCTGTGTTAGTGCCATGATCCTTCTTTTTATGATTGGATATCTTTGTATTCCTGGAGCCGTATTCCTTTATCAGTAGTCTTCAATATCCTACAAAAATCCTCTTATTAGTTTGTCATTATGAAAATATAGACTTCTGAGGCTAACATTGAGGATGAAGAAGATAGAAATAAGGACGTTATTTGAAGAGTATGAGAATGAAGTATTGAAGATTTTGGACAAATGAAAAGCATGAGGGTCTAAGGTGAAGATCAAATTTGATTTTTTGAAGGATTTATGGAAGATAAATTGTTTTAGAAGAAAGATGAGCACTTTTGAGTGCTTTAGAAGTTTGAACTGACGATTGCCAGTTATTGAAAAGAGATAGAAATGAGTACAGAAGTCTGTTTTAATTTTCCCGCTTGAGGATTTTTGACTCTTCAAGGGGTTTGGAATCAAGGATGAGGATCACGTTCTCATGAGAAGACAAATTTCTCTTAAAGTGATTGTACTTAATTGATGAAAGTTTTGTAAAAGATGTGCATACCTGATGTATGAACCAGGTCTTTGTATGTTTTTATGCTAGATGAGAGACTATTTTATGTCAAATAAAGAAAAATATCATCAAATCCTAGTGGAGACTCTTCAAGATGTGGTTGTGATCCTGCAAAGTAAAAAATATTGAGTTATTTAAAATGACTTTTATTTAGTAAATATCTTCTTATACCTCAAGTTCTTTTAGTCAATCATTAAGGGAAACTCCATGCTTTCTTCCATTCAGAGTTAGTTGATTAGACTAAGTGTTAATCTACTCTTCTCAAATTGTTCCCTTCCCTAGGACTTTGTGAATATGTCAACAACTTAGTTATTAGTTCCATTAAGTATCAGTTCAATTAGGACCTTCTCTACACAATTTCTGATAAAGTGACGTATTACATCAATATATTGGGTTATTTCATGCTAAACTAGATTCTTTGTAATGCTTACTGCACTAGTGTTACTACACAGTTATGATGCACCCTATGTTAATTTGATAATCACTAAGTTTTTGCTTTATCCATAGTAGTTGACAGAAATATGATGCAACAACCACATATTTAACTTCAAGAGTTAAAAGTAGTACAGAGTTCTACTTCTTTATTACCAAGATACAAGACGAGGTCCCCAGAAGTGAGCCGTTCCAAAGATGATTTTGCTATCCGCCAAGTATCTAACATAATCAACATCAACATATCCATTAGATCAATAGATTTATAGTAGGGTACCAAAAAACTAAACTCTGAGTTCACTTAAGATACGTTAGTAGTCTTTTCACAACCTTTAGATAGGATTTATTAGGAGATGATTGGAACCTAGCACACATCTAAAATTGTAAATAATATCATGTGTTCTTGTTGTAAGATATAATAAGGAACCTATCATTCCTCCATACCTAGTCTCAATAACTGATTGCCCTAATTCATCTTTGCAAATTAGATGACAAATAAGATAAAAACCCAGCTTGATTATTTTCTTAAGCCATTGGTGTTAAATAACTATGTTTACATGTCCTAAAAAAGAAAGGAAACTAGTACAAATTAAAACATAATCAGTACAAATCAATACCTAAGCAATATCTAATTATAATTAGATTGAATCAAGATACCTACTATATTTACATATATGCTATAGAATATTCATAAGATTCGAACACTTATCCTCAATCTAGTGCATACGAATTATATGTATTAAGCTTGTTACATAAATAAAATATTCTGGGACTATCTAAGGATTTGGTGAATATATCTGAAAGCTGATTACTTGACCATACGAACCTTGTGATGATGTCTCATAAGAGTAACTTTTTTTCGAAAAAATGACAACTGATATCTATATATTTGTTCCTTTCACAAAATGCTAGATTCGATCCAATGTGAAGTGTAGCTTCATTATCGCACACATGTTTCATTTATTTAGTATCTCCAAAATTCAACTCTCTTTTAGTAGTCCATACCATTTCAGATGTTGCCATTGTCATATCCTGATATTCTATTCCACACTAGATTAAGCAACCACAGTTTGTTTTTTTACTTTTCCAAGACACCAAGTTTCCCCAACTAAAACATAGTATCCAAAAGTGCAACATCTGTTAGAGGGTGATCCAACCCAGTTTACATCTAAATATCCAATAATTTTCTTGTGGCCTTGGTCTTCTCTAATCGGGTTTTATAGATTAGAGAGTACAAATAGCTGCATTCCAATGACTATCTCAAGAAGAATTCAATAACTAACTTACAATATTAATTGGAAATGTAACACCATGTGGAGTCACAGTCAAACAATTAAACTTTCCCACTAACTGTCTATATCTTCCATGACCGCTAAGAGGCTCCCCTTGACCTGGTAGGATCTTAGTATTTAAATTCATTGGAGAATCAATACGCCTATAATATGTCTTCCCTGTCTCCTACAAAATATAAAGTTCACACTTCCTCTGTGAAATGGAAATTCATGATGTAGATTAAGCAATCTCAATTCCCAAGAAGTACTTCTGTCGACCAATATCCTTAGTCCAAAAGTGGTGGAAAATATAGTGTGTAAATTTGGTAATACCCTCATTATATTTAAATGTGATAAATATTTCATCAACGTATACTACCAAATACATCACAAACCTAGAGTAGAGTGATAGTAAAACGCAGAATGATAAGCTTCAATTTGAGCCATTAGAAATTCGAGGATAACCATGCTAAACTTATCAAACCTTGCTCGAGGAGACTGTTTCAATCCATAGAGTACTCATCATATTCGGCATATTATTTTGCTAGACTCCTCCTATAACAAACCATCCCCGATCCTGGCCGTGATGGGAATCTCAAGCCCACCAAAGGCCGGAGACCACCCCCTTAGCCTTACCTGATGAGCATAATAAAAGCAAATAGCGAAAGTCAACCAAACAGAAATAAGAAGAATTGATAAACCAAATGAAAGTTCTAAGAATCCAAATTACAATCAACCCACACCTGTCCACAAAAGCCTCTACACTAGAATACCCATTTATGTCGGGATATGCCCCAACTATGACCAATAAGAGGTCCAAATATAATACTAAAAGAATAATGAAACTAGTGAAATGACCAGTCCTTCTGAAAGATGAAAGCTCACCACTTCAGAGCAAATCCAGAGGAGTACTCAACCACCTAATGCTGCACAGGAGTAATAGAAAACCCTTCAGACCCTATATCATGAAATAATATAGAATCCAAAGACGATTAGTGGGGAGAGCACTGACATGTAACTCAAGAAATAAGGATAAAATAGTGCAATTACCAAAATTCAGTCATAAGCCATATACACCACATTCATATACATATATATAGGATGCCAGAATAGGACAAGGGTAATAAATATGAGAGTTTAAAGTGTTAAACTGAACTGTGTAGCTCGCTCCATCCTAAAGGCACCTATGGGCTATATGGGTCTAGCTCCCCTTGCTGGAAGGTCCCTATGCATGTTAGATGCACGAACCGAGGAAAAATCGAAGGAAGGCGAGCGATACCAAGGACATATATATATCGTGTATGCACAAAGAACACGATCACATGGACCTCCAACATCAGAAAATATGGTTTCTAGTTTTTATTCCCATAGGACTTGCACCTTCATGGTGAGCTACACAATTCCCATTAAGCCTAAATTAAAAAAATTTATGCATAACCAACCATTAACCTAGGAATCATTCATTAAGGCATTTACCACTTAGTAGAGTCATACAAAAATATGCTTGCAAGCTAAAATATTTATTCCAAACCAATCCACATAACTAAATTGACTCCCAAGTTCCATTTAAAATAAAATACCTAGGCCACCAAGGCCATCCAAAATTGTATCCATTCATTTATCCTTTAATGCAATGCAATGAGTTCAAAATATAAGTTAAACCATGCAATTTTCCATATTCAAAAGCCAATTTACAAAGTGGGTTAGGTTAATGTCATTACCAATCCAAAATTCATCCAATTTGGGGAAACCCATGTCCCTCATTTCAACCATTAAAATAATGCACCAAATCAATCCTAAAATCATTAATTTAAAGCATAGATAATTAATTTAAAATATAAGCAAGCAATTCAAGCAATAACAACCAAAATACCTAAACCAAATTTCAAACCCAATAATTTAAATCACATGAAAATCTATTCAATTAATGCCAAAATATAAAATTAAACTTAGGAAAAAAGAAACAGGCCTGAAATACACTAGGACTTGAAGACAATTCAAAGTTTAGAGCCCAGATGATGAATTTTCTATAAAACCCTTGAATGTTCTTGGGTTTTGAGTTCGAGAGAGAGAGAGAGAGAGAGAGAGAGAATGATTTGATCTTTGAAAACTTAAGAAAAAGGGTCAATTTTATGTTTAAAAGTCATACAAGGGGTAAAAAGACCAAAAGCCCCATAACACATATGAAAAAATATAAAAAATGGATGCTTTTAATGAAGCAACGTGGCACGCCAATATCGCGGAGGCTAGCCTCTGTGCCACACTGTAATCGAGGAGCTCCAGTGGCGTGGCACACCACTATCACGGAGGCACACTGCTTTAGAGTTCCAAAATAGCTCTAAATTGCTTTTGAAAATTCTAAAACTTTCCCAAAACACCCTTTTAACATCCCTAAACATAATTCAAGTCAAAGATCGACATTACGAATGGGGGAGGATCAAAAATAAAATGATTAAACAATATCCCCCTTAGGATCATTCATTCTCGAATAATGAGTTTGGATATTTTTGGCATGACAATGGTAAGAGTACATCAGAATCAAATGATAACTATGAAATGCGACAAAAGGGAAATGAAACTCATACCTTAAGTACTTTTATACAACCTAGGGAACAAGAATGGGTATTTGGCCTTCATATCTTCTTCAGCTTCCTATGTTGCCTCTTCTACCTTTTGATTTCTCCAAAGAACATTTACCGAGGCTACTTCCCTGGTCCTCAATCTACAAACTTACCTATCCAATATATCCACCAATAACTCTTTATAAGACAATGAATCCATGACACCAATATCCTCAACAAGCACCCTCAAAGAAGGATCACCCACTTACTTTTTCAGCATAGCCACATGGAACATAGGATGAATCAAAGCCAAACTCGCTGGCAAATATAACTCATAAGCAACATTCCCAACCCTCCACAAAATCTGACATGGACCAATGTAACATGGACTAATCTTCCTCTTCTTCCCAAATATCATGACTCTTTTCATAAGGGACACCTTCAAGAATACCTAATCACTCACTTCAAATTCTAACTCCCTTCACCTCACATCTGCATAAGATTTTCGGAAACTCTAAGTAGTCTTAAGTCTTTCTCTAATCACCTTCACCTTCTCCATCGCTTGGTGTACAAAGTAAGGACCAAACAACCTAGTCTCACCTACCTCAAACTACCCAATAGAGGAACTATACTCCTATCATAAAAAGCCTTAAAAGGAGCCATTAGATTGCTAGAACGGTAACTATTATTGTAAACAAACTCAATAGAAGAAAAATGGTCAACCAAACTATCTTTGAATCAATTGCACGTATTCTCCAAAGTATGAATAGAACATTTTGCTTATCCATTCATTTGAGGGTGGAAAGCGGTGCTAAGGTTCATATGAGTGACCGAATATTTCTAAAACAAAAGCAAAAGTGAGAAAAGAACTCTGTACCTCAGTCTAAAATAATGGACACTAGTACACCATGCAACTTCACAATCTCTTAAATGAACAACTTAGCATAATCCTCTTTCGCTAAGTTAGTCCTCATAAGTAAAAAGTAAGTCATTTATCTATAATGACCCAAATAGAATCATATTGATTGGGAGACCATGGAAGACCTATAATGAAATCCTTATTAATCATCTCCCACTTCCACATGGGCAACTCTAACTTTTAGGATTTGCTACCCAGCCTTAAATGCTCGACCTTAGCTTGCTGAGAAACTATGCACTTAGCCATAAAGTTTTCTACATCTCTCTTCATACTATTCCATCAGTATATTTCCTTCAAGTCGTTATACATATTTGTCAAACCTAGATGAATTGTATATCTAGACTCATGAGCCTCGGTCAAAATCCTTTCCTACATCCCATCAACATCAGGAACACACAATTTTCCTTAATACATCAGAACATAATCTCTCCCAATATTAAATGCCATAACCTTTTACTGACCTATATCATCTTTAATCTAAATAAGTATAGGATCCAAAGTCTACTTCTCCTTCACCTTAGCAGCAAGACATGAATTGACCATTTCCTGAATAATCACTCCTACATCCTTAAAGTCCAAAAGACAAACTCCTATGTTATCCAACCTGTGAATATTTTAACCAACCCTCTTTTCTTCTCTACAACGTGAGATAAGCTCCCTATAGACAACTTACTAAGAGCATCAGTAATAAATTAGAGCTTTTTTGTGATGGTAGTGAAGGCTCATGTCATAATCCTTAAGTTATTCGAGCCAACGCCTCTACCTAAGACTCAAATCCTTTTGTATAAACATATACTATAAGCACTTATATTCTAAATAGATGTCTACATACATACCATAAAAGTAATGACGCCAAATTTTTATAGCAAACACCATAGCCGCCAACTCCAGATCGTGAGTCAGATAATTTCTCTCATAAACCTTAAGGTGCTTGGAATCATAAGATACAACCTTACTATGCTGCATTAAAATACAAACTAGTCCCATACGAGATGCATCACAAAGCACAACAAAACCATCAGTACCCTCGGGCAGGGTCAAAACTAATGCAGTAGTCAACTTATCTTTTAATTTTTCAAAACTATCTTCACAAGCATCGAACCACAACTTAACCTTTTTCAGAATTAACTTCATCAGCAGAGTAACAATATATAAGAAACTCTCCATAAATCTCCTATAATACCCAGCCAAGCCCGAGAAGCTCCTAATGTCGATTGGAGTCGTGGGTCTAGGCCATTTCTTAACTACCTCAACTTTCTGTGATCCACTCTGATCCCCTTACTAGAAACCATATGCCTAAGAAAGGTCACAACACTTAGCCAAAACTCACACTAAGAAAAATTTTGTATATTGTTTCTGGTCTTTGAGAGTTTGAAACATAAATCAGAGGTGGGTAATATGATCCTCCTTACTCTTAGTGTACACCAAGAGGTCATCAATGAAGACTACAATAAATAAATTAAAAAACTACCTGAAAACCCGATTATAAGATCCATGAAAGTAGTCAGAGCATTAGTCAAACCAAATGACATAACCAAAAACACAAAGTGACCATATCAGATTTGGAAAGCAGTCTTGGGAATATCAACCTCCCTAATTTTCAATTAATGATATCCTGAATAAAGATTAAACTTAGAGAAATACCTGAAGCTGATCAAAAAGATCATCAATCCTAGGAATAGGGTACTTATTCTTCACGGTCACCTAATCCAATTGATGATAATCTATACATATCCAAAGGGAACTACTGTGCTATAGAAATATAGCATATTCGATGCTTAAAATAAGGAAAATATGCAAGTTTCTGAGGTTATTTTGGTAGATATGATGCATTTTGGGTAATTTTTGCAGTAAATCATGTTTTGGATGCTAAGTTCATGAAAAAAAATAAAAAAAAGGTATTTTTGGCTAATTATTGGAGCAATTATGGATGTTTGAGACACTCTTTGGCTTATTCGTGATGAAACCATGTGTGGGAATTGAAAAAGAGCTAAAAAGAAGACTCCCGACACTTGATAAGTCAACATGTGGACTACAAGTAGTACTTATGGACCGCATGTGGTCAAATCAAGTGCCATAAGTCCAAAATCCTTGATCTGAGGTGAAATTATACACCTCAGCATTGTTATCCAGGCTTAATTAACCTTGTTTTGAGGACAATTCACGTGCTTAGTGTGTTGTTAATGGTATAAGTGAAAATTTAAGAGAGAAAATACTTGATCACAATGTTTAAGGTGTAATTCAAACACGTTTTTACTTAATTTGGTCACTTAGAGTTCAAACGATGAAACTAGTGTTACTAGCTTGAGCTAGGTGCTATCTAGTTGATTTCAATGGATTCTAATGTGTGTAATGTATTATGAATGATATGATTGTTTAATTATGCATGGAACAACTTGTTTATAGTGTTCAGTGTTCAATTGGATCAAGCCAAGGTCAAAACACTCAGATAAAGATTTAAAGGACGAAACTACTTCTTAGCTTAAATGCTAGTTCAAAGTTGTAAATTGTGTGTTGTTTTGAACTCTAATTCATGTTGTTAGATGTTATAGAATGCTTTGTGAGTTGATAATGATGATATATGGATTATACACAAGCATGAAATCAAGTGAAAACAACATCGCAAGCCTTGAAATGGAAGGATGAAGGAATTGGATAAGATTCTACATAAAATTGGACACTTTTTGAGTGATGACGCATTGTGGAGGCAAGACACCGTTATTAGAGGTATGATGAAACCTTGGATAATTCATAAGGGACACAAAATAGTATTTCACAATGATTAGACTATGACATGTAGGCATACCACCGCGATAAGGTGCGGGATGAGAACATGGGTCATTTTCGACAACTTTTGTCCTTGTATAAATAGGACACTTTTGCATGATGCTAAACACCTTGGACGACTTGGAAACTTGGAGGGAGTCTGGAAAACTCTTAAATTGGGGTTTATCTTTCTTTACTTTAGTTTGTTTATGGATTTTATCATGTATTCATCTATAGTAATTATGGTTATGTCCATGAGAGGTTAATAGCCCCCTTTCTGGGGTTAATGCCAAGAACATGATTACTATTGCTTTGAATTGATTTGGTTTTGATTTTTTATAATATTTGGTTCTATATTAATAACTTATATCACTATTTTAAGGATTATATTCCCTTATAATACATTCATAGTCAACTTGTGAACCCGAAAGGAGGAACAAGAAGATAGTACGTGGGGATGAATAGAGTAGGATTGTAAACTTCAACATAACGAAGGTTATAATTTGTATATTGGATAGGACTACATATAGGTGACCTATTTGTTCCAATTATGGGATGAAATATAAATTTATTTAGCTTAGTTCTCACATTCCCGCTCAATGATGTAGTTGTGGGTTTAAGTTAGATAGGCGATTAGAGGCTCGGAATACCATAGTCTTAATATAACCTCGTGAATCATCAATCAAGATAAGTAATCTAACCAATGAAGTTAAATGGCATAGTAGGATTATTCAAAGAGCCTTAAACCTTGGGTTCCTCTCCATTGGTTGTCCAAACACTATACTTACCACATTATTTAGTTCACTTTCAGTTTATAATTCAAAATCTCTTTTGGTTATGTTTGCACTGATTATTCTCAATAGTTAAACTAGAATTGAATAGTTATCAAAACAAGTCTCTGCGGATTGATAGTCAGCTTTATTTAAGGCCACTGTATTACTTGGGAAGACCACGTACACTTGCGTTTGCACTTGGGCACACTAAGTTTTTGGCGCCATTGTCAGGGACTTATAATTTGGAAACTGCTCTAGTTTTAGTTCTACTTTTTGGATTTCTTTGATGATTTTCACTTGGTATTTGTTTTGAATTTGTAGAAAAAAGGTTAACAGAATAGTAAGCTGGCAAGGGATAAGGAGTAGGTTAAACCCGACCTTGAACCCCGAACAAAGCTTACACCAAAGGAGGAGAAAATCATTCCTTCTCTACTAAATCCCATAAATTAATGAAGAATAAGATATTCCTACCCCCATGGATGAGCACCCACCATCCCGCAAGATAGTTCGTAAAGTGGAAATCTTCCTTGCAACAAATCTAACCCCTTCCTTTTAAAAACCGATTGTTGAAGGTAGATTTGAGCTGAAATAGAACATGGTGCAGCTTTTGATCAGCAGTGGAGAGTTTAATGGGTTTTCACATGAAGACCCACAAGTACACTTGCAGAACTTTTTGGATATTAGTGACATATTCATCCCTATGGGTATGTCAACTAATTATGTAAGGCTGACACTCTTTCCCTTTTCACTGTCGGGGGACATGAAGAAGTGGTTGAACGTTGAGCCGGAAAGTTCAATCACAACTTGGGATGACTTAGCCTAGAAGTTTCATATTCGATTCTTTTCATCTGGCAAAACTATGAGGCTTAGTAGTGGGATTGTGAGCTTCAAATAAAGGCCAGATGAGAACCTATATCATGCTTGGGAAAGGTTCAAAACTCTTTTTTTGGTCAGTCCTTATCATCAGTAGTCTAATGAGGTACTAAATCACACCTTTGTTGTGGCGGTTGACCATAACAAAAATTTTTTGCTAGATACAGCTGCAGGTGGTTAAGCATTGGAAAAGATGTATGATGAGTAATACACCTTATTAAACCAGATTGCTCAAGGTACTCCAGATTGGCACAGTGATACCTCGAGAGGTTTAGTGAAAAAGGTTGCAGGCATAATTAAAGTTGACAGTGTTACAGACTTGGCCGCTCAACTATTAACCATCTAGAATCAGATAATGACCCAATTAAGTAAATTAGGTGTGAATCAAACTATGACTTAAGTGAATGCAGTGCAGTAGACCACAAGTGGGTGTAAGGTTTATGGAAATAGTGGTCACTTTGTAGATATGTGTGGTGCAAATCCCGAGTCAGTCATATTTGTGGGCAATGCTCAAAGACCAAATTATGGTAATGCTTACTACCAAAAGTGGCAGACTCAAACGCCAACTCAATCTTGGGACAACAACTAAAAGCAATAATTTCAGCAGTGGCAGTAATGCACACAGGCCAGTAACATAGAGGACATGTTAAAGAAGATCATGGCCACCCAAGAATGGATGGATGCTGAACTTAAAAATCAGCAAGTTCTTCAAAAGCAGTTAGAGTATCAGTTGGGGAAAATGTAGCAGGCACAATATGTCAGGCCTCAAGGTGGTTTGCCAAGTGAAAATAAACCTCCTAAAAAATTAATAGCAAACTTCTTAAAGAATTGTAAAGAGTTGAATGAAAGGCCTCTAAATACAAATAAAGAGGGATACAGAATTGATTCCTCAATCGGATGCAGAAAAAGTTGTTGATAATTTAGGAAAGTCCGAGTACCCAAAAAAAAGGTTGTTGAAAAAGTTAAGGTGTATGCACTACCACCATTTCCACAGAGATTAAGAAAAACAAAAAGAAGAATGCATGCTTTAAGAAGTTCTTTGACACGTTCAAAGAGCTTCATATTAACCTTCCTCTTTTAGATATTTTGCAGGGAATGCCCAAGTATGATAAGTACTTAAAGGATGTGGTGACTAATAAAGTTAACCTGCAGGATGTTCAGAAGTAGCACTCACCAAGGAGTGTAGCTCTATGGTGAAGCTGAAAATGCCCAGAAATCTCAAAGACCTTATGAGTTTCAGTCTCTCCATTATGATTAGCAACATTGAGTTAGTCCACGCACTAGTGATATGGGGGAAAGTATCAATTTGATGCCTCCATCCTTATTCAACACTTTAGGTTTGGGAAGATGAGATCGAGCTCAATGATACTCTAATTGGCAAACTAGACCCTAGCTCGTCCTGAAAGAATTATAGTAGTTGTTCTCATAAAAGTAGTTAAGTTTATTATTCCTGCTGATTTTATTATTTTAGATTTTCAAGAAGATGAAAGGGAGACGATCATCTTGGGACATCCATTCTTGGCAACGAAAGGAGCATTTATAGATATGATAGAGTGCACGATCAAAATGAGGTAGGATAAGTGGTCTTCAAAGTTTATAGATCACTCAATATAATATCTCACTACAAAGATTTTTGCATGATTACAGTGACAGAAGTGGATGAGTGTGGGGTGGAGGAGCCCAATCAACCAAAGACCTCTTCAAACTTTTTCATTAAGCTACCCAAGCCATCAATACCTAAGCCTGAAGGGCTGCTGATTGATGATCTTGAAAAGGCTATTGTTGAGAAAGTTGTTGACCTAGAGAGTTCACACTCAAGAGGTAAAAACTGAATAAGAAGATGGCCTCCAAGTAGGATAAAGGAAAATGGTTAAGTGTAATATTGGGTCATGCCATGACACTAAATCAGGCGCTTCTTAGGAGGTAAACCAAGTTAAGGTAGGTATTTATTTTTAGTATTTTTAGTTTTTACTTCACATAGTTTTTATTTTTGTTCAGTCATAAGTTGATGGGAAGTCTGAGTACCAGAAACACAAGCTAAAGAGCATGGCGAAGACTGAGTGTGGGGTCCCCAGATCCTCTTGATGTATAAAATTTTTACTAGATAGGCCTAGAGGCCTCAAGGAGTATTTCTATCTCTATTTTAAGTATACTTTGGGCACAAAGTAGATTTTAAAGTATGGGGTGGGGAAATTACATGGTATCCTTTTTTCTTTTCTTAGGAGTAATTGTTTTAAGAAAATTGTGTAGCAAGAGTGACATATTCTTATTAGTGCTATATGTGATTGCATGATGCAAGTGGGTTTGTATGTAAAAGCATGTTGACTGTGTGAATGACTATTTTGGAGACTCCTAGGCTTTTGACTATGACTCTTGTACATTGTTGGATTAATGTTAAATTGATGTGGCTGTTTGGTTACAAGCCTATAATGATCCTACTTGAGTTGAGCATGTGCCATGTGTGTGTGAGGTATTTGTATATTCCTTATTGCATTCGATGCTAGAACTTGCCTGGTGTGTATACAAAGAGAAATAAAGAGTGTCGGTTGAGTAGACGATATAGGAATTTGTTTTTTATAGCCATGTTTGTACCCTTGTTCTGACCTACCCTTGTGTACAATCCTAGTTAATCCCATTGAGCCTTTAGCTTATTTTCCTTGGTATCCTAATGTGTAGCCTAATCCTTTCTTTGATTGGACATAGTTTGATCCAAAGATCCTAAATGCTTTAGTTGAAATTCAATTAAATTAAGGAGTTTGAAATTCAAGTAGGAAAAAGTTGAAATTGAAGCCCTAAAGTAATAGCTCTTAGTGTTGAAAATTTGATATGTGTTGTGGTTGGGAGTTGTGTATTGAAAAGAATCAAGATTATTCAAATTGAATAAGATGTGAATAGAAAATACTCCTACCATATTGTATGTGAATGAGCTTAATGATATGGGTTAAAACAAATGATATGGGTAGACATAAGCGATGAAAGTTGGGTTTTAGTGGTGAATTGAATAAATCGTGTGATGTATTAAAGAGCTTAGGGAAGATAGTCTCTATTCTTAACCAAAATAGTTCTTACCCATCACTTAGCCTACATTACAACCCTTAAAGACCTACTTGATCCTGAACTTTAACACTGACATTAGTAGAGCACTACACTAAGAGCAAGGTAACTTGTGAATTATTTGAGAGGGTAAGCGTAATTTGATTTTTATACGTATTTTGTGATAACTGCAATTATATGAGTGAGTATGGGTAACTCTCTTGTGGTGAGTGCATATGTTTGATGATAGTTGGGTGAATTGTATGATGTCTTTTATTGATAAATACGTATGAGTTTTCCAACTTGGTGAGTCAATTCTTGAGGCTAGATATTTTGGAGTAGTATTCTTGAGCTTTCAATTGTGTATATAACATACTTAGTGTTGAAACATGCATTCTATGTAGTCATTGTAGTACTAGTGTGAGTGTCTTGATTGTAGTATAAGTGTGAGCCACCTCTGATTATGATGCTTAGATTAAAGAGTTGTTCAAGGACGAATAAGGCTTTAAGTATGGGGTGATGATTTAAGGTGAAATTATACACCTCAGTATTGTTATCTGGGCTCAATTATCCTTATTTTGAGGACAATTCATGTGCTTAATTTGTCGTTAATGGTATAATTGAGAATCAAAGTTATAAACTACTTGATCACAATGTTTAAGGTGTAATTCAAAAAATTTTGTACTTAATTTGTTCACTTATATTTCAAACGATGAAACTAGTGTTACTAGTTTGATTTAGGTGTTATTCTAGTTGATTTTGATGGATTCTAATGTGTATAATGTGTTCCTAATGCTATAATTCTGTAATTATATATGAAACAACTTTTTTATAGTGTTCAGTGTTCAATTGGATCAAGACAAGAGTCAAAACACTCAGATAAAGATTAAACGAACGAAACTAGTTCTTAGCTTAAGTGTTACTTCAAAGTTGTAGATTGTGTATTGTTTTGAACTCTAGTTCGTGGTGTTGGATGTTATAGGATGCTTTGGGAGTTGATAATGGTTATATATGGATGATACACAAGCGGGAAATCAAGTGTAAACAACATCTCAAGCCTTGGAATGGAAGGATGAAGGCATGGGATAAGATTTGATCTAAGGTGATTTTATATACTTTTCTATCATTATTCTAGATTATTTCGCCTTGTCTTCAGAGAAATTCGGGTGCTTAACGTGTTCATATTGATATATATATATATATGTGTGTGTGTGTGTGTGTGTGTGCGCATTTAAGTGTCCAAGTGTGTAATTACAATGTCCATAGTATTTTCCAAACATGTTTGTGTTTAATTGAGTAATTTAGAGTTCTACTCGGAAAACTAGTTTTACTAGCTTGAGCTAGGTGTGTGTTTAGTTGGTTTTGGTGGACTCTAATGTGTTTAATTTGTTCCAACTATTTTAATGGTGTAATTATTAGTGGAATAACTTGTTTGTAATGTGCGAAAGTTAATTTAATTAAAACTAGAGTTGGAATAAAAAGTGGAAGATCATTGCGAATTTACCTTATTCAAGCTCTTGTTTTGATTTGCTGTTGAGATTATTATATTATTTTGATCTTTAATTTGTGGTGTATGATATGATAGAAGGCTTAGTGAACTGAATACGGTGATATATTAATGATTTAAAAACCAAAAAGTCATTAAAAATATATTACAAAAGGCATAAACAAAGAACATGACGTTCAACACTTAATTAAACTTTTAGAAGCGAATTCCAGTGAGCCAACGTGAAGTCAACGTGTCGCGTCTATATTCCCAGTGCAGCGACCCATCGTGTTGATGTGTTTAACACGGAAAACAGTACACAAAATAAAGGCGGCTGCACAGATTAAGGAATCTTTGGAGAATATTTTGGAAATCGTGCCTACTTCATAGTCCCACTTAAATTTGGAATGTAATATAATATATTATATATTACTATATAATATATATATTGCATTGGACAACACAATTGGGACAATTTTATTACAACTAGGACACTTGGAGAGTATATATACATGGTTGGACACGTCAATGAGGAGGTGAACAATTTTGGTGAAAATCATTATCAACTGGACACGTTATTTGGTTAAGCACAATTACCTGGACGCTAATTTTGGAGAAAAATTGCGAAGGCGGCTACACGGTTTATTAGGTTTTAATTATTTTATTTAATCTTTAATTTTTTATATCATGTATTTAATTATTTGAATTATGATTATGAATATTAGTTGCTAAAAATTCCTTTTCTGGAGTTAAAGTCAAGAACATGAGTACTATTATTTTGAATTAAATTCATTAATTTTGTTTATCATATTTGATTGTTTATTTATTTATTTTTAATTATTTTATGGATTGATCACTCATAAAATACATATATTATCGACCTTTTGATCCCGGGAGAGGGAATAGAAACATAGAATATGGGAATAAACAAAGTGTGAGTTTTTATTCTTTTATAAAATAAAGAATTAAACTTAGCGTCTAGGACAAGGATGTACTTAGATGCGTTACTTGATTCATACGTAGGATGATAACTTTAATTAACTTAATTGGATTATTACATCTCCACTCAATGATGTAGTTGTAATATCCACATTAGGTAAAAGATTATAGGTTGGGAAACCATGATCATGTAATTAACCCTACAAATCAACAATCAAGATAAGTAAATTAACGGATGAGATTCAATAACATAGTATGATTGTTCGGAGTGCTTTAACCCTGGGCTTTACTCTGTTGCTTGTTCCAAGAATTTAATTTCGCATTATTTATTTTATTTATAAAAATTACAAACTCTCTTTTTGGTTACTCCTGCACTAAATTAATCTAAACTGTAAACTAGAATTAAGTCGTTATTAAATCAAGTCTCTGTGGAATCAATAGTCGACTTTCTTGAAGGTCACTATATTACTTGGTAGACCACGTACACTTGCGTGTGCTCTTGGGCACTGTCAAGATTCGACATAAAATTGGACACTATTTGAGTGATGGCGCGTCGCAGAGGCAACCCACCACGATTAGAGGTAATGCGGCCTTGGATGCTGCCTAAGAGACACAAAATAGTGTCTACCACGATTAGACTGCCATGTGGAGGCATACCACTGCATAAGGGGTACGACGCGGACATGAGTCATTTTCGGCTACTTTTGTTCTCCTATAAATATGACACTTGTGCATGATGCTAAACACCTTGGACGACTTGGAAACTTGGAGGGAGGCTGGACAACACTTCAATTAGGGTTTCTCTTTCTTTACTTTTTTTTTTTAATGAATTTTATCATGTATTTATCTATCTTTACTTTTTGAATTTTTAAATTATATTTGATTTTTTATTCATACTTTATATCACTAAATTAAAACTTAGCTATCCTTAGAATACATTCATAGTCAACTTGTGAACCCGGAAGGAGGAACAAGAAAATATCACACGGGGATGAATAGAGTAGGATTGTAAACTTCTACATAACAAAGCTTATAATTTGCATCTGGGATAGGAATATACCTAGGTGACATATTTGGTTCAATTACAAGATGAAATATAAATGCATTTAGCTTAGTTCTCACATCCATGCTCAATGATGTAGTTGTGGGTCTAAGTTAGATAGGCGATTAGAGGCTCGAAAGCCCATAATCATAATATCAACCCTATGAATCATCAATCAAGATAAGTAATCTAGCCAATGAAGTGTAATATCATAGTAGAATTGTTTGCAGAGCCTTAACCTGGGTTCCTCTCCATTGATTGTCTAAATATTATACTTACCACATTATTTACTTTACTTTTAGTTCATAACTCAAAAGTTCTTTTGGTTATGTTTGCACTGATTAATCTCAATAGTTAAACTAGAATTGAATAGTTATCAAAACAAGGATCCGAGGGATCAAAATTCGACTTTATTTAAGGAAACTATATTACTTGGGGAGACCACGTAAACTTGTATGTGTGCTTTAGTGCAACCATATCGAGAGTTGAATTGATGAAAATTTTGGTCTGGCACTTGCAGTTGCTATTTGCGCCCTCCCTGCTGGCCGCAAGTACTACCCGTTCCCAAGGACAGGGCAGAAGTAGAGACCATAAGTGGCCACCGACCCTGTTTTCTCCTATTTCATTCGGAATTTGATTTTAGAATTTTCTCATGTACTACAAATACGCTTTTTGTGTTTTTAGTAGAAGTTACAAACTTTTGATATTCACAAACAAATTTTAATTTCAAGATTATATTTTGATCTTGAGATTCTCTTATATTAATTTCAGTTGATTAATTTAGTTACGGTAGTGGGTTTTCTACTTCTTCTTATTGTAATTTCATCTATGCTTTCGATCATGAATTTTGTTGATTACTTTATCAGTATGAGCAACTAAAACCCTATAGCTCGGGTTGAGAAAACCCTGGCGGATTGACGAAGTAGGGAAAGTGCTATTGTTGTTCTGGACCGATACCCATGCATGTATTGTTTTATTTTTAATATAATAATTTTCTTAAAGGGTGCACACGTTAGTATCCCACCTAGATTATTGCTACTTACTCCAAAAGAGGAGTAGTGACTAGGAAAGGATAATGACAGCAGTAATTTGAAGTTTAACTGTTGATCTATGCTTTTAGGTTTTATATTATTAAGATGGTGAGATTTAATCTAATAACTAGAGACTTAAAAGGTAATAGTTAACTGGGATCAAGATAGAGGTTAGTAAGGTGATATCCTGAGACTCAAAAGGTAAAACATGAAATCCTTCCACTCGTCCAAAAGACTATAAAAGGTAGATAACTTATCAATTTTGCATGCAAGGTATCAAATTGGTTTAGCAAAGCATGATAAGCCTACAAAGTTGGGTTAGATACATACAGAGTTTTTTTGGGTCACATAGGTTTTTATAGAAGGTTCATCAAGGACTTCTTTAAAATTGCAAGTTCTCTATGCAAACTTTTAGAGAAAGAGGTGAAATTTCTATTCAATGATGCTTGTCTCAAGGCTTTCAAATTTCTAAAGAAACAGTAGAGTTCGGCGCCCATCATTGTGTCTCCTGACTGGTCTACACTAATTAAAGTAATGTATGATATAAGTGGAGTGGCCTTGGGAGCTATTCTATGAAAAATAAGAGAAAAGATATTGCACCCCATCTACTATGATATCAAAGCATTAAACCCCACACAAAAAATATATAGTTATAGAACAAGAGCTACTATTGGTGGTTTTTGCTTTTGAAAAAAATTTGGTCTTACTTGATTATAATAAAGTTCATAATGCACACTAACCATGCAACCTTGAGATACTTGATTTCGAAGAAAAATTCTAAACCAAGATTGATTTGTTGGGTGCTCTTGCTGCAAGAGTTTGATTTTGAAGTATAAGGCCAAAAAGGAAAAGAAAATCAGAATGCAGACTACTTTTCCAGGCTTGAAGAGGAGATCGTACCAAAACTAGGAGATGATCTTGAGATAGATGATACTTTTCCAGATAAACGAGTTTTGGCGGTATCCCAGGATTTGATTCCTTGGTTTGTTTATTTTGCTAACTATTTGGCAAGTGATCTTATTCCAGATGATCTATCCTTCCAGTATCAAAGAAGATTTATGCATAAGGTGAGGATGTTCTATTGGGATTTGCCATATTTATTTAGGATCTGCATTAATGATGTGATTTGGAGAAGTATTTCAGAGGTGGAGATGATGAGAATTCTAGAGGTTTGTCATTCATCACCAATTGGGGTATCACCATAGCAGCACATGGAAAACCCACAAAATTTTGTAGTGTGGGTTTTACTGGACTTTAATTTATAAGGACGCTCATGATTTTACAAAATCCTTTAATCAATGTTAGCATCAAGGCTACATTTAACGGTGCCATAAACTCCCTATGAAACCTATTCTGGAGTTGGAGTTGTTTGATGTGTGGGGGATTCATTTCATGGGTCCATTTGTGAGCTCCTATGGCATGAGATATATTCTGGTAGTGGTTGACTATATGTCAAAATGGGTGGATACAGTTACGCTTCCTGATAATGAAGGTAGAAAAGTCATCGCTTTTTTGAAGAAATTTTTTTTCTCGATTTTGCACTCTACATGCTATTATTAGTGACGGTGGGTATCACTTCTACAACCATTTGTTTAAATCTCTGCTTGATAGATATGGTGTAAGGCATAAGGGGGCAACACTTTACCATCATCAGACAAGTAGGCAAGTAAACGTCTCCAATAGAGAGATAAAGTCCATCTTGGTAAAGATTGTGAATGCCAACAGGACTGACTGATCTAGAAAGTTAGAAGATGTATTGTGGACCTTCCAAACAACCTATAAGACCCCCATATGTGCCTCTCCATATTATCTTGCATACAGTAAGGCTTGCCATTTATCGATTGATCTTGAGCATAAGGTAGTATGGGCATTGAAAAGGCTAAATTTTAAGTGGCGTGATGCAACAAACTTGAGGTTGAGCAAGGTGAATGAGTTGGATCAATTTTGACTCTATGCTTATGAGAACTCGTCTATATTACAAAGAAATAATGAAGTTGTACCATGATAAAAGATCAAAAAAAAAGTATTTGTACCCAATGATTTGGTCTTGTTATATAATTCAAGACTACGCTTGTTTTTTTGGCAAGATAAAATTTAGGTGGACTGGATCATTCACTGTGGTTAAGGTATTCCCACATGGTGATATTGAAATAAAGCGTGATAGTGACATTCTGTTCAAGGTAAATGGGCAGCGGGTGAATCAATACATGGGAAACCTTGAGAAAGTTAGAGTTTGTGTTGAGATGGACCACGACAAAGTTTTAGTAGCCAAGGGAGCTGAGTCGTGCTACGGCGGTAAATCAAGCATTGGTTTAGAGGCAACCCAAGGTACATGAATGCTTAGTGCATCCCAGGTATGTTCTCACTACCCTCTGTTTTTATTATTTTTGCGCATTAAGGAGTGCACAGTTTTCAGTTGGGGGTGGGGTATAACATAGTCGTCGCGAGTTTTTATTGTCATTCTTCTTTTCCTGTCAATCGCAGTATGATTGTAGAACCAACATATCTAGGATAATTTTTGTTGTATTGTGTTGTATTTTTGTGTAATTAGGAGATTTTAAGTATTTAGGGTAGTAGTCATGTTTTTCATTGATTTTTGAAAAAAATGATACCCCTCCAAAATTTGTGTTTTAAAACTGTGTGAATGTATATGTGAATATTGTGGATCTTTCTATCACATTATTATTAGGGACATGATAATCACTTGATAACAATTGCATGAACCAGATAGGTAGTAGCTTGTAATATTGACTCTGCGCTATGTGTGTGTGAGATACTACTCAGTTTCCTTTGTGGGTAAAATTCAAAACTTGCCCGGATAGTCTTACCTAGGTTGTAGGATAGTCCGCTAGAAAAGGATCATAGGTCGTTATTGATTTTTATCCACTGTCAGCCTAAATGACCTTCCATGTGTGAAATAGTATCCTTTGATCCCTGTTATGAGCCTTATAGCCTCTTTTCTTATTTCACCTATTCACTTTCACATTAATATTACAATAAACCTATTTTAGACCTGGTCCTTCTCCTTGGACATGGTACACCTCAACTCAGGAAAAATGACTAAGTTGAGGGTCGCTATCATATGGGTGTGTAATGTAGGGTGGGTATGTAGAAGGGTAAAATAGAAGAAAAAGTTAGTAGGGCTGGGTGTGGTTGAAAAAAAAAGAAATCGAAAGAGTAAATGAAAAAAAGAAGAAAAATTATGAAAAAGTGAAAAATAAAGAATTAAAAACCACACCCAAGCTGAATGTGTAATAAAGAATCAAAAGGGATAAATAAGGTTGGAATAAGAAGAAAATTGGCTAGTAAGTGAGATCCTAAGGTTAGTGTAGTGATAAGGAGGCTTAATCACATGATATGTTCATATGTACTATCCCATGCCCTAAGCCTACATTACAAGCCAAGAAAAGTCCTATAGTGATCCTAACTTGACTGTCTGAAAATTAAGGTAAAGAAAATAAGGGCAAGCCTATGGTATTTGATTCACATTGATTGAAACTTCTCTTTTGAGTATGAGTGTCTCTTGATTGTCCCTGCATTGACATGCATGATTTCATATGAGTGAGTGGGAATTCTTTGTTATGAGGGCACATGAGTCATATTGCTATCCATTTTCTTGTTTCAGATAGTGTAACTTGTACATATGTGTGGTTGTCTGTTGCTAATATAATGCCTTACCTTTATCCCATTGCGTCACATTTTTGTGCTTCATATTCATACAGAGTTGGTTTTGAAAAGTTAGATTGGAGGGGGTGTTGTGTTTTGTACTTAAAAGTGTTGACTGACTGCCTTGAATAGCTTAGATTCTCCTAGTTAAGCGTAGTTTTTGTTTTTTTGTGTTTTGTTGCCCGAGGACATGCAAATGTTCTAAACTGAGGGTGTTGATGTGTTATAGAAATATAGAACTTTCGATGCTTAAAGCAAGGAAAATATGGAAGTTTCTGAGGTTGTTTTGTTAGATATGATGCGTTCTGGGTAAGTTTTGTAAAAGATTATGTTTTGGATTCTAAGTTCGTGAAAAAGATTAAAAAAAAGTCTTTGGCTACTTATTAGAGAAATTATGGATGTTCGGGATATTTTTCATCTTGTTCGTGATCAGACCATGTGTGGTAATTGAAGAAGAGCTGAAAAGATGACTCCTGGCACTTGCTAGGTAAACATATGAACTGCAAGTAGTACTTATAGACCGCATGTGGGAAAAGCAAGTGCCAGAAGTCCAAAATCCTGAGAGTTGACTTGCAGGAAAATTTTGGTTTGGCACTTGCGGTCGCCACTTGCGCCCTCCCTGCTGGTCGGAAATACTATCTGCACCCAAGGATAGGGCGCAAGTAGAGACCATAAGTGGCCACCGACCCTATTTTCTCTTATTTCATTCGGGCTTTGATTTTAGGACTTCCTCTCATAATATAAATACCCTTTATGTATTTTTTAGTTGAAGTTACGCACTTTTAATATTCACAAACATATTTTGATTCCAAGATTAGATTTTTATCTTGGGATTCTCTTATATTAACTTCAGTTGATTATTTCAGTTACGGTTGTGGGTTTTCTACTTCTTATTGTTGTGATTTTATCTATACTTTCGATCATGAATGTTATTGATTACTTCATAAGTATGAGCGGCTAAAACCCTATAGCTAGGGCTGTGGAAACCCTGGTGGATTGATGAAGTAGAAGTTCGATTGTTATTCTGAACCGATACCTATGCATGTATTGATTTATTTTTAATATAATATTTGTTTAACGGATGCACGCATTAGGAACCCGCCTAGATTATTTCTACTTACCCCAAAAGAGGATTAGTGACTAGGAAAAGATAAAGACAATAGTAATTTGAAGTTTAACCGCCGATCCACGCTTCTAGGTTTTATCTTAGTAAGATGGTTAGGTTTCATCTAATAACTAGAGACTTAAAAGGTAATAGTTATCTTGGATCAAGATAAGGGCTAGTAAGGCAACATCCTGAGACTCAAAAGGTAAAGGGTGAAATCCTTCCACTCGTTCAAAAGACTATAGAAGGTACATAACTTATCGATTCTGCATGCAAGGTATCTTGTTGGTTCAACAAATCACGATAAGCCTACGGGGTTGAAAAGCTAGGGGTAACACAATCCTCGTGTTCACTTACAACTGACTACAACCAAAGTTGATATTTGCTACTAGTTCAACATTGATACTCACCCCCCTCTCATTTACTTACAATAGTTGAGAGCCATGATTCCACGTATTTCCTTGGGATTCAACTCCAACCTTTGTTTGGTTACTATATTTGACAACGACCATATCATCTTCTAAGATGAGGTGTAACTTGGACATCACCAGGACCTTTTTTTCTTTCGCATAAAAAGTGCAGGAGAATCCCACAGAGAGACACCAGGATGAATAAAGCCCTTATCAAGAAGATCCTTCAATTTCTCCTTTAGTTCTTTTAGTTCAGCCGAAGTCATCCTATAAGGAAGAATAAGAATACAGAGGGTATCTGGTAGAAGATCAATCCTAAAATCCATTTCCCTATTGGAGGAATTCCAGGAAGATCATTGGCAAAACTTTAAAAAATTAAATAACCATAGGGATAGATTGCAAAGAAAGACTTTTAGAGTCAGAATTCTTAACCCAAACTAGATGATATAGACGCTCTTTTGAAATCAATTTCAGAGCTCTAAGATACGAAATAAACCTCACTTTGGGTACCAAGGAACTCCCCTCCCATTGTAATCTCTATTCATTAGGGAAGTGAAAACTGACCTTTTAGTCCTATAATCCAGAGAATCATAACATGAATGAAGACAATCTATCCTCAAGATTATATCAAAGTCTACTATATCAAATTCAATCAAATCCACCAATGTCTATCTATAAAAGATAGGCACCATATAACTCCTATAGATTTTTCTAGCAATAATAGGATCACCCACCGGGGTAGGAGTAGAAAATAGGTCAAAAATACTTTCGAGATCAAAACCAGAGTGTATAGACACATAAGGGGTCATATAGGGTAGATCCCAGATCAAGCAAACAATAAACATCACGGGAGAAGAGTTGTAACATAAAGTAACAACATCTGCAAATGCCTCAAATTCCTGATGAGTAGCAAGTGTGTAGAGACGATTCTAGCCAGTACCGATGCCTAAGGTAGTGCCCCTTGGCATAGAAACTGAAGAAGTAGAAATCAAAACCTTATTAGCTCTAGTGGAAACCCTGGCTGAAGGACAATCTCACTACACGTGACCAAGCTAACCATAATTATAACACCGATTTCTCCCCTCCTCACTATATCCATGGTGAAGATACCCATAAAATGACAATGAGGGTAAGGTGGGGCTGAATGAGCTTTACTATGCTGAGACTGGGCACCCTGTGCCTTAGGACACTGCTAGACTGAACTTCTTGTTCTGTCTATCTCAAATTTCCACCACCTTTTTTTTTAATCCTCAACCTGCTACATATAAACCACTAGCCTGGATATATCCATATCATAATAAATCATAGCAGCCTTACACTCTAACACCAAATCACGGGACAAAGAAGAAGCCAATTTTCTCATTTGGGACCTTATATTTGACACCAATTGAGGAGCATAGCAAGACAACAGATGGAACTTTAGAGCATACTTCTTAACACTCATCTTACCTTACTTTAAGTTCACAAACTCTTCAGCCTTATATTCCCTCAACTCCTGAGGAAATAAGTTATCAAGAAAAGCACCCAAAAAGTAATCCCACACTGATGGTTCAGCATCATCATCCCTCATAGCTTTCCACTCCTCATACGACTGGTAGGCCACATCTTACAACTAATAAGCATCAAACTCCACATTCTTTAAATTAGTATCATGCATTACCCTAAAAATCTTCTTTGTATCACCAATAAACCCCTGAGGATCCTCCTCAAATTTAGAGCCTATAAAGGTTGGGGATTCAACCTCATAAACTAGACAATCCAAGTGATCTCAGATGAACTAATAATAGGACCAACATGATCAGACCAACGAGACTATGATGCCACCAGTTGGAAAAGAATACAAATAGACTGACGGAATACTACATTAGAAATATCTCCATGAGGTGACAGAGCATAAGTATCACAAACCTAAGAGGCCCAAAGAGGACTAGTAGGGACTGTTGGAACCCCACACAGAGGGACGCAGTTAGGAGAAGGGACCCTAGACCAAGTCTGCACTCTATGAACAGGGTGAGTTCCATCTACATTTTCCTCAGGTAGGATAGGGCTACAAACAGAGTTTCTACGACCATTAGATATTCGATGAGGCAAGATCTGAAATGCGAGTAAGCCAGGAGTGAGAGAAGCATCATAGCACTAGCCATCATAGCACTAGACTCTAAAACCCAAAATAAAACACAAGAATACTAGGGATTAACCCAAATTTGTCCACAAAAGCCTCTACACCAGAATACCCATTTAAGTCAGTACATGACCCCGACTATGACCAACTAGGGATCCAAATAAAATACTAAAACAATAATAAAACTAGTAAAATGACCATGCCTTTTGAAAGATGGAAGTTCACTTTATAACAAATCCAGAGAAGTACTTATCACCGTAACAATGCATAGGAGTAATATAAAACCATTTAGACTCTACATCGTGAAACCATGTAGCATCTAGGGATAGTTAGTGGGAAAGCACTAGCATGTAACTCAGGAAATAAGGATAAAATAATGCAATTACCAAAATCCAGTCATAAACCATATGCACCTTATTCATATACATATATATAGGACTCTGGGATAGGGACAAGGGTCATGAACATGAGAGTTTAAAGTATTAACTTGAACTTTGTAGCTCGTTCTGTCCTAAAGGTTCCCATGGTCTATATGGGTCCAGCTTCCCCTGTTGAAAGATCCCCAGTGCTTGTAAGTTGCATGTACTGAGGAAAGGCTAGAGACACCAAGGCCATAGCCCTCCATATATATATGTGTGTGTGTGTGTGTGTATATGTGTGCGTGTGTGTACCAAGTATATGGTTACATGGACCCCCAACACTAGCAAATATGGTTTATAGTGTTGATCCCCATGGTACCTACACCTTCATGGTGAGCTACACAGTTTAATTTAAATCTAAATTAAAATAATTTACACATAACCAACAATTAATCTAGGAGTTGTTCATTAAGCATTCACGACTTGGTCTTGTCATACCAATATTCTTGCAAGCTAAAATATTTATGCTAAATTAATCGACATAACTATATTAACTCCCAAGTTCTATTTAAAATCCAAAACTAAGGTCATCCCAAACCAAATTCATTCATTTATCCTTTAATGCAACTCAATGGGTTCAAAATACAAATTAAACTATGCATTTTCCATATTTAAAATTCAGTTTATAAAGTGGATTAATGTTAATGCCATTACCAAGCCAAAATTTATCCAATTTGGGAAAACCCATGTCCCTTATTTCAATCATTAAAACAATGCACCAATTCAGTCCCAAAATCATTAATTTAAAGCATGGATAATCAATTTAAAACACGGGACAAGTAATTCAAACAATAACAACCAAAGCCCCTAAACCCAGTTTCAAACCCAACAATTTAAATCATATGAAAATCCATTCAATTAATTCCACAATGTAAAATTAAAGTTATCTAAAGAGAAACATGCTTGAAATACACAAGGAATTGAATACAATCTGAAGTTTAGAGCTCAAATGATGAATGATCTATAAAACCCTTAGATGTACTTGGGTTTTAAGTTTAATAGAGAAAGGGAACGATTTGATCTTTGAAAAATAAAGGAAAGGGGTCAATTTTATGTATAAAAGTTGTACAAGGGGTAAAAATACCAAAAGTTTAAGACCCCACAAATTTTCCTCATAGTCTGAGCCTTAGAGCATGTCAAGTGAAGTGTAATTCCAGCCCTAAAATATTGAGAAGTGACTTCCCAAGTGATTGGTGTTTCAACCATATAGAATTTTCTTAAATTTGAATTTTTATCATGTATATAATTAAATTATCTTTCCAACGATACTAATTTTGTCCAAATCCGGCATCGGGGTGAGAAGTTATGACCGTTTTACTAAGAGTTGTCGGAACCGCCCAGGTGCAACAAACGATCCGGCGGACCGTCGCTTGGGCCGTCGCAACCAAGGTAGTAAATCCCTTTTCTAGCCCAAGTGCGATGGCCAGGATGATGGACCATCAAGGCTTTGATGGACCATCACTAAGACCGTCGCCACTGAGGTAGCATGGCCTCATCCTGGCCAACGTGCGACGGACGATCTGACGAATCGTCAAGTTTGTGATGGACTGTCGCTGGACCATCGCAACCAAGGCAGTGTGTTCTTTTTCTAATCAATGTGCGATGGAAGATCCGACGGACCGTCAGACTAGCGACGGACCATCGCTTCAAACGTCACAGCCCCTGTTCAATATTTTTAACTCATTTTAATAAGGACTTTTCGATCTTTTATACACTTTTATCAATAATATATATTCAAAATGAATCAAATGGCTTCATTCATCTCCCAAAACATCCAAGATCTAGGGTTTCTCCGTCAAGATCAAATATAAAACCCTTCTCCAAGAAATTCAAGAACTCACCGTAGATTCTACAAATTGAGTTGAGATTTAAGTTCCCCAAGTTCAAGGGTTGCAAGAACGCTCTCTTAAGAGTAAGAAGAATAGTTTGAAGAAAGCTTGTTCATCCAATTTCATAATCTAAGGTATCTAGGGTTTTTACCAAGGGTAATCTTTTCACCCTTGTGCCCAAAGGCTTATTTAAACTATAATTTTTTGCAATCTATGAGATTTTACATGATATTGAATCAGGGTTTTCCACCCATTGTTATTGATTGCAATATCTTGATGTTTTCCATGAATTGAAAGTCAAATAGCATGATTTTGCGTGTTTTCTTAAGACATTGAAGCTGGGTTTATACCCTATGTTGTTACTCCTTGAAAATTTAAGAGTTTCAATAACCTAGAAATTGAAGTATATGAGTATGTTGATATTTTGAGACAAATTGCTGTAACTTCCAGATTTCTACATGAATTATAAATCTATATTCTATCTATTATGCATAATGATGAGTTTTAACTTGAGATTGAATTATGGGTCATTAAGCCCTACTTGAGACTTGCAATTTTGTGAACTATTGTTCTATAAGCACCCACGATTTGAGTATTTTGAGATTATTAAGAAGTGTTTTGACCTAATGATCATAGAGTTTTGAAATTCACTCTATCACATAAGATTACAGATTTGATTGCTGGGTTCTTATGAACTATGAGATTATTTTAAAAGTGGATTTCTATGCGATAAGGGAGATAAACTAAAGGGAGTAGTATTTACACCGAGTTGGATAAGTTACCACAGTTTCTTACCCCAGAACTACGTGCCACCCTAGGTTTGAGATTTTGGTCCTGAGGCCGAGATGATTGGCCTCGAGGCCGAGATAAGTGATCACTGAGTTATACTCCTTGACAAGAGTATGACGCCTCTCCCCAACGTGAGGTTTCTTCTTAGGAGGACAAGACATTGGAATCCATGTAACTCGTATGGTTATGTCGGTTAAGAGAACCTCCCTAAACTAAAGTATTTTCCATTAAGATAGAATATTTTCCCTAAATCTTTGAGATGAGATATTTTCTAAAGTGAACGAATTACTTTTGAGTATTTTCCAAAGAAGGAATTAGTTTTCTCTGCTAATAAAAATTGATCATCAGTTTTTAAACCAAAGTCATATGATTCCGAGTTCCAAGTGTTTGAATTCAAAAGAGTTATAAGTTCTTGAGCAATAAAGAATTTTTACTCTCCATGAGAAATATGCATGAGTTGAAAGTATTGTTTAAAGCTTCCTTCATCCTATGAGTAATGAGAATAAGAGGAGAGCGCAGATTTTAAAGCCAAAGCATAATGACTCACGAGATTTGTGTCACATGCTCCATTCTACATGATTTATGAGCTTTACATTTTAGACTTATTCAAGCCATGTGAGTGATTCCTATTTGCATGCATGATTTGATTAAAGGGTATTGGTATTGTTTTATGTAAATGCATACACCCCCATATACTCGGTACATTCTCAAGTGTTGATACACATATACGTCTATGTGCTACATTATCTTATAATGTAGGTTCAGGTGCTCAGTCCTAGCCTTGTCAGTGATTCCCGAGTACCTTCGTCTATATTTCTACAGTGGTGAGTCCTCATGGTTTGAGGACCTATCTTTAGACATTTTAGTATTCGAGTGTTTATGTTATTACTTTCAGTTCAGTTTGAGTCAGTTGGGGACCTGCCCCAATGGCTCTCTAGGTCATGGAGTAGTAGAGGCTTCGTCAGACTAGTTATCAGATTATGGTTGTGTTGAGATTTGTCATATTGTGGTCATTTGGACTGAGTATTATCTTCGTATTTCCTTTTTTTTTGATATGACAGTGCCAGTGTTTTGTATATTCCCTCTTGAATGAGTTATTATGAGAAGTGATAGGCTCAAAGGGTTAGCTTGGGGCTACTTGTAGCCCTAAGCATCATGTGACGTCCCGGGAGGTAATTTTGGATCGTTACAAAAAGTCTCTCACACTAAGTGAAAAAAAAATTGGATGCTTTAAAAATAGCAGCATAGCACACAAATATTGTGGAGGCTAGACTCCATGCCACGCTATTATCGCAGAGCTCCAGTAGTGTGGCACACCACTATCACAGAGGCACACTACCTCAGAGTTCTAAAATTGCCCAGGACCTCTTCTGAAAATTCTAAAACTTTTCCAAGACACCCTTTTAACATCCCCAAACATAACTCAAGTCAAAGATCTACACTACGAATGCAGGAGGGTAAAAAATAAAAGAATTGAAATTTTATGGGGTCTGACACCGCTTGAGTAACAAAGCTAGATTATTGCTACATATATACATCATTTTTTAGATCTATGTAAAGCAAGGCATTTTTATTATCAAACTAGAAACGAGGGTAATCCCAAACAACAACCATGGCTACAAAAAGATTAACAGAAGCAATTTTGTTCGTAAAAGAGAAGGTATACCCATAGTCAAGACCAAAATTTTATCTATAACTCTTGGAAACTAGTCAAGCCTTTAAGTGACAAATCTGTCTATCAGGGCCAACCTTTACTGTATATATACCTAATAACAACCAGCTGTAAACTTACCTAGAGGCAGATAAACCAGATTCTAAGTATACTAGAGTGTAAGTTAGACATCTCCTTAACCATAGCTTGTTGCTAGTATAGATAAGGCAGAGCTTCTCCTATAGACTTAGGAATATGCATAGATGATAGTGATGATACAAAGGTAGAATGAGTTGGTGACAAAATTGATAGCTCAAAAAAGTATAGATACGATAAGGGTTCAACCTTTTTGAGTGGAAATAGAAGGACTCTATATAGATAAGTACTCAGCAGGCAAGGATTCTGGAGGGAAGTATGAATCATTTGACGTGGACGATGATGATAAGTTAATAGCAATAGAGGTACAGAGGTAGAATATAGAGTTGTAAAAGGTGATGGGAAAGGATAGACTATGGTGGGATCCCCAAAAAATAGAACTAGTAAAACCTTTAAAATACCTAACTATTCAGTAAGAGAGGATGTAAATTAGGGTATACCTATAAATAAGTAACATTAGCACACATAAGGTATCATTGGAGGTGAGGTAAAAAGCATCTATATCCCTTTTGCACTATTTGATAACGAATAAAGACACATTAAAAATATGAAGAGATAATTTTTGATTTTTTGAAGTAAGGATATAGACAAAGCATATGCTCCCAAAGACATGTAGTTGAAGATAAAAAAGGCTAACTTGGGAAATAAAATAGAGTATGGAAATTGATTTTAAATAGAAGAGGAAGGAATCAGGCAATTAGATAACAAAAGGTGAGCACTGTATCCCCATAAAAATTCAATAGAATATTTGCTTGTGTAAGAAAGGGGAGTGCAGTTTCAATAATGTCTATTTTTTATTTCCTCTACCCCATTTTGTTGAGCAATGTAATGACAAGATGTCTGATAAAAAAAGGCCATTGAAAGACATAAACTATTGAAATAGTGAGAATAACTATGCATGTTCATTATAACTATGAAAAGTGTGAATTGAAACACCAAACCAATGTCATAGTTCAAGAACATCTAATACAATATCCAAAAAACTAACAATACACATTTGTATCTGATAACCAAAGCAAAGAAAAATAAGGATATATGAGGTATGAGTCATCCCAAAACACTAGAGCATATCAGTTTCTTAAAGTCTGAAATCTCCATATGAAGTCAACACCATAGGAGGTGCATTTTAGGATCTGCACCAAAAGAGCACAGTGGGGGTAATTACGGTTCACTTGCACTCAGTAGGTATCCTAGGCTGACTGAGCAAAGAAGAAAATAAAATAAGTAAAATACACTATAAAAAAGTCATCCGCAAGCAAAAAAGTCCCAAATGGATGCTCACACCATCTTTACTAACTGTTTTAATACATAAATACATAGAAAATGGAAACAACACTGACATATACAAACCTGAAACTAAATAAGAGTTAAGGAAACTGGAAAATTAAGCAAGATGCCTATGCAAATGCAATGCAATCTGGATGGGATAAATGATTAAAGCCATCATATAATTTTTTGTATACACCCAATAAGCTCACAACTCCTAAGTAGGAGGACCTATGGGGGGTTCGCAACCCAGATACTATATCTCAATCTCAACTCACCTCTCCAGTTTCTGTTAACGAAGAAGGTTTTCATAAAAGTGTTTCATTTTCTTTCAAAAATAGTATTTCTCAGTGGTAATAGTATCTCATGAATGTATATGAATGGATTGAGGATTTAATGTTCACAAACAACTCAATAGGTCCACAATTCACGATCTCAATTACAATTTGGCACCATCATAATAAATGTACATGTAAGACATTATTAATATCATATCAACTCCTAACTCAGGTATTTTTATCATTATAAATGCAACAACGGCTCAAATAAGGCTATATTAGCAAAATAAAGATAATATTAACAAAATACGCCCTGCACGGGCATCATATATAGAATAAAGGCTTTTAAATGCACAGATAAGGCCAATGATATCAAATAAAGCCCCCCATGTGGGAAATATATAATATCAGATATTATATTATATATCTTATTTATTAACTACCCAACTCAATCTAAAATAAGTTAAGCCATAACTTACCTTAAAATAATGAAGTCCCAATATAAAGTGCTTTAATATGGAGCATTCCCCTCACGAAAGACCTCATAATCAACTACAATATTTAAATATAACATCTATGCATTAAAAAAAGGCTAAGGATACCCATATTGCCCATATTTAGGTCGGTCCAAAATGGATTTTAAATGAAAAGGGTAAACCCAAAATTTTATTTTAAAAATATATTCTCCAAGGTTATGGTATTCTACAGGAGAAAACGTGAAAATAAGTTAAAACAAGGTCCAAATCAAAGAAAATCCCATTTTAAACTTTACCAGTAAAGAAACACCAAATGTACATTTTGAAATCAAGATTTAAAGGTGTTTTTATAATATAATTGACAAAAAATAATGAGAATAAGGTTTTAGAGCTTGCCCAAGCTTAAGGAGTGGAGAAACCCTAAAAAATTTCCCTAATCCGAAACTCAAAGATTCAATAATGGAGGAAAAATATGAAAATATATTTTTATGTAAACCCAAATTTGATCGCTTAAGCAGTCATCACTTAAGAGATGGGTGACAGCTAAAGCGGTTTGACCTTTATGGCTAGGCCGCTAAAGCGACACCACCAATCCGGTCAAGTGCCCGCTTTAACGTTAGGCAACTGGTCGGCCAAGAAGTCCGAAGAAATTCTTTGTCACTTATACGATCATCGCTAAAGTGGTACTTTGGCCACTAAAGCATCGGTACTAGTTTAGTTTCTTCAACAACTTTGCTAAGTTGCAAAGTTGTCGGTCGACTCCTCAAGATTTATTTAAAATTTTGTGAATGCAAACGAACTATGATACGAAGATAATTTTGATGTTTCAGACTCAATGGAGACGTAGGATTTTCAAAATAAGGTTGTTTTCATAAAATTAACCCCTAGGACCCCTTCTCACTATTTTTAAATTGAAGACCAAAATGCAAGATAAAAGTCTTGGAAATCAAACCAACTATGCTACAAACCTAAATTTGGTATTTTAAATCTATTGGCATAGTCCAAACTATCATCCGACACTTAGAACAATGAATTTTAACCAAAATCAACTATATGGATTCTCAAGCCTCTAAAACTACAAACTTAAACCAAGCATCCATCACATCAGACCGTACCAACCATCCTCAAACCCTAAATTCAACATGTAGAAACTACAGAGAAGAGCAAAATCATCAAAATATAGAGAAGAGCAAAATCATCAAAAAGTTAGGTCATTACAATATCGGCGCGCTGATGGTGGTAAAGCTTACTGGATTATCTTGCGTCAGTGGTTCGATTCTTATAGTGGTATTGGTTTGATCACAATACCTTCAAAAGTTGAGTTTTTGTAGGTACCCAAGAAAAATAGACCAAAAGAGAGTTCAAAATTTCTCTTCGAATGTTATGACATTAAGCTCTAATACTATATAATTAGAAGAAAATTATGAGAAAAACTCAGATTGATTATTTTCTTAATCTATTGGATTCAAATAGCTAAGTTTACATATCCTAAAAAGAAAAAAAATAGTATAAATTAAAATCTAATCAATACAAATCATTACCTAATTATAAGTAGAGTAAATCAAGTTATCTCTTATATTTACATATATCTTATAGAATATTAATAAGATCCTAACAATATTGATCAAGTTTAGTAGTGGTAGAAATAGGAATATCATTTATTTCAGCCCCTTCCATCTTAAACTTTTTCAGCAGTTCTGTGATATATTATTGTTGATAAATGGATGTTCCAGACTCAGTTTGTTTGATTTTCAACTTTAATAAAAAAAATCAATTCTCATGTTATACTCATCTCAAATTCACTATTCATCAAGAAAGCAAACTTCTTACACAACAAATCATTAATAGATCTAAAGATTATGTTACCTATATATATATATATATATATATGAACAAAGAGTAGCTTCTTTACTTGTCTCCTTAGAAATAATGTGTTATCAATTTTCCCTACTATATTAATGCCCTATAAGAAATAAGGACAATTTATCATACCAAACCTTTGGTGCCTGTCTAAGTCCATAATAACCCTATCTAGTTTATAAATATGATCGGACAATTCAAATCTTTCAAAACCTAGAGGTTTCTTTCCATATATGTCTTCCATTAGATACATTCAAAAAAGCAATCTTGACATCCATTTGTAATAATTTGAACTCCATGTGAGATAAAAAAGAAATTATCAACCTAATTGCATCTATTCTAGCCACTGGAGCAAATGTCTCATTATAGTTAATTCCTTCTTTTTTGTTGTACCTCCATACCATAAGTCTAGCCCTATTTTCCATCACTATTTCCTGATCTTCATTCCTATTTCTAAATACCCATCTAGTCCCAATAATTATTCTATTCGTAGGGCTGGAAACTAGATGCCACACATTGCTTCTCTCAAACTAATTCAGTTTTTCTTGCACTGCCACAATTTAGTTTGTATCTATTAAGGCTTCCTTGATGTCTTTAAGCTCTATTAGTGATAAATAAGCTGAGAAGGCACACATATTTCTCAACTTAGATCCTATCTGCATTTTTGAGTCCATAGAAGAGATAATGTTTTCAATTGGATGTGAGCTCTTGTACTTCTAATTTCTACGAAGAGCAAGTTCTGAGGGTCACAATTCATTCAAGTGATAGGAAATATTGTCTTTCATGATCATTTCCCCTGAGACTGACATATCTCCTATTTTCGTTGGGTCTTTCTTAGTAGTTCTGGTGAATATCTGTGTACTTTTTCATTTTCCATATCTTCTGAACTCGGTACCAACTCAATCCCTTAAACATCACAAGGTGCTCCTTTCTTACCAAGGCACACATCTCGGCTATATGGGCCCATCTGTCCCATAGGTGTAAGGGTCCTAGTGCATATAGCCATATGAACCAGAGAATATCTATATCCATATTATGGGGGACTCAAAACTCCCAGCATAATCAAGGTGACGTAGCACCAATGTAATAATATGGGGACTCGAACCTACTAGTTATATAGACACTTAAACTGACTAGCGTGGTTTCCAGTGTTAGTCTTTCGGACTCTACTTTCATGGTTAGACTACACATCCCTCTTTAAATCCCTATATAAAATATTCATTACATATATGAATACAACTATTAGTCTAATTACTTACCCAAAGGCATCCCGTCGATATCGTCATACCAACCCCACTTGCAAGTGTTCAACATGCCATAACCAATATCAATCAACTTTGGTACTCCAACCCATTGTCTATACAAGAACATCAATTCAATTCAGTAATTTAAGGACTCAAACCCAATTAGCCAATAAAACCACCAAGGTTGTAATTCAAATCAATTTATGGCCAACAAGGCCTTTATGAAACCATTTTCCAACCATTTACATTATTAGGCCAATGCCTTAGTTCAAATCATAATTCAATTCATTTTATGGTCATTAATACCTTTACAAACATTCATCCTTAATTAAAATTACTATGTCATTCATTAGTTCAAAAGACAATTCACCATATGACCTAGTTCCTCTTATTGGCATTTTTACAAATAGGTTGATGGCATACTATTAACACACCATTATTGTAGGCCAAAACCATAAAGTTAGGGTTTACCATGACCTCTTAGTTTAAATCACAATTACCAAACACCCACATATGCAAAACCATTATTAAAATGTGTATAAACACAAGTTAAAACATGAGAGAATAATATCCCACAATAAGCATTCAAACCCTTAACCATTAGTTTCAAAACCACCATTTATGAATCAAGAACAATGTTTAAAACACATTATATTTGAGAACTAACCATGTGGGAAGATTTACATGCCTGAGTTACAACGATTTACGGAGATATTTCAATCCTCAAGCCTCTAGATAACCCTCTTGATGAAACCCTAGCCCAATCTTTAGAGAAGAGTTTTTAGAGACTGATTAAGATGTATTTTTTTATCTTTCCAAGTGAGGAATAAGGGACCAAATAATGTTATAAGACATGGATCTTAAGGGTTTTAGGGAGCAAACTATCTAAAATACCCTCAGCTTAAAAGTTGTAGTATGAGTATAGAAGGGTATGGTTGGAACCCTTAAATCGCACCCACATTATATGAGTGGTACCCTTCACTCCTACCTTATTCAGAATGTTGGATACCATATTCTATCCAACATATGACTCCTTGGACTAAGTCATACCCATACCACACGACATGTACCCTCAAAATGTACCCTAAGTAGAATCATCGAGGATATGCATTGGACATCATGTGGTTTGGCATTATACTTCTCGTACACCAACATACGATGGTATGATGCCTTCTCGTGCTAAGAATAAAACTTGGACAATGTGACATTGACCAATATATGACCAAGGACTTTAATCCTTATCCACTACATACGTGTGGTATGATGCAAGTCGTATGATGCACAGAAAGTTCAAGGCTCAAAAAATAAAGAATTTTTCAAGGGTCAAAGTTTGGGGTATTTTAGTCGGTCCCCCCTTAGGATCATTCATCCTCATATGATGGGGCGAGGCAATACAAGCATGATTAAACCCCAAAAAATTTAAACTCTTACCTTTAACTAGGTTACAAAGAGGCAAGGAATACGTAATCTACCTTAATCAAAGACATAAAATAAAGATGTTACGGAATAACACATACCTCAAGCACGAGTTTTTAGAATCAGGAATAGGAATGGATACTTGGACTTAATGTCTTCTTCGGCCTCCCAAGTAACTTCCTCAAACTATTGGTTCTGCCATAGAACCTTCACCAAATCCACGTCTTTCATTCGTAACCGATGAAGTTGTCGATCCAAGATCCCCACTGGGACCTCCTCATAGGACAAAAAATCCAAAATGTCAATGTCCTCCAAAGAGAGAATCAATGAAGGATCATCCACACATTTATGCAACATGGAAACATAGAATACCGGATTAATGGAACCCATGCTAGGGGAAAATCCAACTCATACACAACATTAATAACCCTCCTTAAAACCACATACGGGCCAGCATACTGGGTACTAAGCTTCCCCATTTTCCCAAACCGTATAAATCCCTTCATGGGAGATATCTTCAAGAATATCCAATCTCTAACGTCAAACTCCAACTCCCTTTGCCTCAAATCCACATAGGACATTTGGCGACTATGGGCGGTCTTAAGCCTATCCTGAATCACCTAACCTTTTTCATAGCTTGGCGAACCAAATTCGGGCTAAATATTTCCACTTTACTAACCTCAAACCACCCAATAGGAGACTTATACCTCTTTCCACACAATGCCTCAAACGGCATCATACCAATGCTAGAACGGTAACTATTATTATAAGCAAATTCAATCAAAGGCAGATGGCCAAACCAACTACCACCATAATCAATCACACAAGCTCACAACATATCCTCCTATGTTTGAATGGACCTTTTGGCTTGCCCATCCGAATGTAGGTGAAAACCGTACTAAGACTCACTTTAGTCCCTAAACCATGCTGAAAAGAATGCCAAAAATACAATAAAAACTGGGTACCACGATAAAAAACAATCGAGACAGGCTTACCATGAAACTTTACAACTTCATGAAGGTATAACCTTGCATAATAGTCTACAAAATAGGTAGTCCTCATGGGTAAGAAGTGAGTAGACTTATTCATCCTATCACCCAATGGAGTCACACTAATTCGCGACCGTGGAAGAACAGTAATGAAATCTATATTAATTATCTTCCACTTCCACATCAGTAACTCAAACTCTTGAAGTAACCTATCGGGCCTCAAGTGTTCGTCCTTCACTTGTTGACATACCATATACTTAGCCATATAGTTGGCCACATCCCATTTCATTCCATTCCACCAATACATCTCCTTGAGATCATGGTATATATTTATTGAACTGGGATGAACCGCATACTGCAACTCATGGGCCTCTCCCAAAATCCTTCCTCGTAATCCATCTACTTTGAGAATACACAACCTTTATTTGTACCTTAAGATACCATATCCACTAATCTCAAAGACCATTACCTTTTTTTTACCCACATCATCCTTAGTCTTTATCAAAAGAGGATCAAATACCTGCTTTTCCTGTATTTCCAAACTAAGAGATAACAAGGCTACCTGTTACACTAACACACCACCATCCTCAGAGTCCAAGAGATGAACTACAAGTTTAGCTAAATGGTGAATATCCTTCACTAATTCCAACTTATTATTATCCATATGCAAAAAGATATTCATGGACAATGTGCTAAGAGCTTCAGCAACTACGTTAGCTTTACCTGGATGGTAGTGAAGACTCATATCATATTTCTTTAGCAACTCAATCCACTTTTTTTGCCTTATATTAATGATAAGTCATGGAAACATGGAACTTTCGATGCTTAAAATCGTGAATTTAAGCATGAACTTAGGAAATTTTAGTAGATATAATGCACTTTGGTGTATATTTCAAGTAAAATAGGTCTATAATAGTGTTGGGATAAAAAAGAAGATAAAGACCTGGAAAATACCAAATTTGAACAAGATACAAGTCAACACTCGAGTTGTCAACACATGATATGACTCGTACACAGACTCGTATGCATAACAGAACTTAAAAGCCAAACTGAGAAGATAAGTAAGGACAAAATACGACAAGAACATCTAAGTCATAAGCAAGGATACGAGTGGTATGGGGAAGTCATAAGTATAATAGAATCTAAAGCTACCAGCCAAATTTGAAGTCTCAAAAGTATACAAGTCGAAAGTCTGAGTACGACTAGTATAGGAAAGTCATACACAAACCAGTGTTCAAATCTTAGAAAGATGGAAGTTCTAGGTGGATACGAGTGAAGGACACGAATTGTATGCTCATGTATGACTCATAATCAGAAGTTGTATGATGAACAAGAAGTTGAAGGATTAAGAGGTCAGACACTGGAAAAGATATGGGGGGCAGGGTATGACTCATATGGTACAGGTATGAGTTGAATATCGAGTCGTATTGAGTGCCGACATAACTTTACCTTTCCCATTTTTTATTAGGATTTCTATGTTATTTTGAGATACTATAAATACCCTAGGGTTTACCATTTATTAGGTTACGTAATTTGATAATACTTTTTACTTTATTTACATACTTTTACAATTATTCTTGAGATATTGGGTTTTTATTCAATTCAATACTTTGGAGTTTATACATCTTATTCTTGTGCAATTAATTACATGTTTTTTATTGATAATAATGGATTCTTACATAAACATGAGTGGCTAATCTCTTTAACTAGGGTTGTGGGAACCCTGGCAGATTAACCACGTAAAGGGAGTGTGATATTCATCTATTCTAGGGTTCATGTATGTATCTTAATCTTCTTTACAATAATTTATCTCTGAACTACTGTAGAGGTTTAAGATCGCCTATATTTTTATTCATCTTCATAAGGAAGTTTGTGATTGGGAAAAGAAGATTAAGACAGTAATTTGAGATTTACCTCCATCCTATAACTTCAACCATTTTATCTAATCACTTGATCTCAAAAGTTGATATTGAACTATGGTCATAGCAAGGAGCAATAAGGCAACGCCTTGAGACTGAACTGGTAAAGAGTGAGATTTATCTTCATATTAATAAGACAGCTGATAATACATATTTTGTAAACTTTATATGCAGAACAACAGAATAGGCCGGTTCAACACGAGAAATCTTTGGGGTTGCAAATCCAGGGAGAACTCAATCCTAGTGTTTGTTTTCTATTGTTTGTAACTCAAAATCACTCAATATTTGGTTATTAATTGCGTTTGATACAAATCCCCTTTTTACTTTCCTGTACTTCTCATGAATTACATCAAACCAAGCAACTGTTCATCATCTTCCCTATGGGTTCGACCCAACCTAGTTGCATTACTATATTTGGCATCAACCGCAGCATACTTTTCAGAAAGTGTTTTGGGCGAGATCATATTTTGGCACCATTGTCGGGGAAGATGGTGTTATTATTGATTGAATTTGGTGGAGTTTGTATATTTTTTTTCTTTTGATTGGGCATATGTCGGTGTATGTCCAACACTAGGAGTAGAGGCAATCTCTTACTTACTTTTGATCTAGAGCCAGAGAGAATACTTTAGACACCACAAAGAATGGCAGAGCAAGTTTGTGATAGGGTTCAAGAACCCCACTTATTGATCCAAATACAGCACTCCCGCATGCTTTGCTTGATACACTGAACATTGTAGATATACAGACGCGAATACTCTTAGAGCAAGAAAGATAAGAAGCCAAAGATTCTAGGTTAGATGAAGAAGCTCAGAGAGCTCAGAATAAAGAACTAGTCAGCCCGATACAAGTGGGTGATCGAGATTAGGGAGGTAGAGTTCCATTACTCCCTATATACCAGCCTTTACAGCCATATAAGGAAGATAATAAATAAATGTGTTATGTTGAACTGGCCAACACAAGAGCAATAATTCCTCTAGCTCTACCTCCCAATATGAAGTTTGACATTACTAGTGCTATGATCCAGGTGTTGAAATTAAAAGGTGTATTTTAAGGAGCAACAACTGATGATGTGAATCTACATCTTGCTAACTTTACTGGGATCTACACTTCTCATACCATTTCAAGGGTAGACCAATAAGATTTAAGGTTGAGGTGGTTCCCATTTTCACTTACTGAAGAAGCATCACTATGGTTGAGGGAACTTCCAAAAGGTTTAATCTTTTCTTGGCATGAGTAGCAAAAATAGTTTCTTAACAAATTTTTCCCTCCTGTGCAGATGATATAATTGAACAATGAAATTTATAACTTCAGACAATTACCTGCAGAATATTTATATGAGACGTGGTTTAGATTCAAGAAGAAATTGAGGTACCATGCTCAGATTATGGGACTTCAGGAGGTACATTTATGTGACTTCAATGGGATTTCGAGCAAGAAATGCTAGATGATATTTCAGTGACAAATAAATAATGGAATACAAGAGATGCTAAACATGGTACAGGTACATATACTATTAGAGAAGCTGGTGATTATGGAACAAATAATAATGAATTAGTTGCACAAGAGGTTGCTCAAATTTGGATAGATATTGGCTTCTTATGAAGTAATTTGCATCAATAGAAGCTGAAAATTTTAATGCAGTTGAGGCTCAGGTAGCTACTTCTAAAACTTTTGAGACTGAAACTGAAGAGGAAGCAAAGTATTTTGATCATAGGTTGGCGGATTTTTGAGACCAAGGGCAAGGAAACAAGGGTCAGAACTATTATAATGATAGTTATTAAGATAAAAGTAGAGAGAGAGATGGTTATTGGCATCATAAATATGACTACAAGGAGATGAGTGATAAGTATGTTACACCTGGTGGTCATGATTCAGAATCTAGAATGGAGGTACTTTTTTCAAAATTAGTCAAAGGACAAGAAAATAAAGAAAGTTGTCTTAAGTAGATTAAGGCAGATCTGTCCGGGCTAAATTAGAAAGTTGAATCACATGCTACAACAATCAAACAGTTAGAGCAACAATTTGGTCAAATGTTAACCACAGTAAATCAGAGATAGCCGGGCACTCTCCCGAGTAATATAGTTTAGAATTCAAAAAATAACGTTCATTACCATGCCATTACCACTTGGAGTGGTAAATTCACCACTGACCCACCTATTCCCAATGTATATGAGGACATAAATAATGATAATCCCATTGATTTAGAGAGTAATAGTAATGAAGATAATAGAGAAGACAAAGTGGAGCATTTTATGTTGAAGCCTATTCCGAGACCTTTTCCTTCTTATCCACAAAGACTGAAAAAGACACAAGAATATGGTAAGTATCAAAAGTTTCTATCAATGGTAAAAAAAAATGTCATTCAACATACCTATTATAGAGGCATTGGAGCAAATGCCAGGATATGCAAAATTCATGAAAGATTTAATCACCAAGAAGATTTCAGTAATTTATGAGCTACAAAAATATTTATCATTAAAGTGCAGTAGTTACTAGATCATTGGTAGAGAATAAGAAGGACCCAAGCGCTTTCACTATACCTTGCACTATTGGATTTTTCAACTTCACTCAAGCATTATGTGATTTGAGGGATAGAATCAACCTCATTCCCTTTGAAGTATTCATGTATTTGGGGTTGGGAAATACCAAATCAACTACCATAAGACTAGTAATGGCAGACAAAACAGTAAAAAAACCAGTTGGTATCCTTTATGATGTATTCGTAAAAGTGTATTCTTTTATATTTCCTGTTGATTTTGTAATATTGGACTATGAAGTGGACTTTTAAGTCCTAATTATTTTGAGAAGACCATTTTTGGCTACAGGTAAGATATTGATTAATTTGGATAAAGGACATCTGATGTTGAGACTCAATGATAAACAGGTAACATTCAACGTTTGCAAATCTATAAAGTAGGCCGATGAGTTAAGAGTGATATCTGTGAAGGACATGTATTATAATGAGGCAAATTCATTCCATGATATTGATGAAATTACTCATTGAGATGATGTGTCTGATGATACTATTCCTATTGAAGAGAGGTTAGGTGTTGAAGCTCTTGCAGTCGTAATCATGAACTTTGATAGTGATGGCATAGAGGAGTATAATAAGATGTTGTATGCAGTCTATAGTAGTGGTTCTTATGTTTATGCACCAAAGAAGCTTGATTTGGACATGAAGAATATAACTACTCCACTAGCTCGCTCATCCATTGAGGATCCACCTATCTTAGAGTTAAAGGTCCTCCCTTCTCATTTGCAATATGTATTTTTGAGGGCCAACAACACTTTTCTAGTTATTATTATAGTTGATTTAATATAGTTAGAAATGGAAGCATTATTGTAGAAATTCAAGAGGGCCATAGATTGGTCTATTACAGACATTATGGGTATTCCACTGGGTTTGAGTACTCATAAAATTCAACTTAACTGATTGTATCCCAAGCATAGAGAATTAGTGCCAACTCAATATTTCTATGCATGAGGTGGTGAATAAAGAGATAATTAATTGGTTGTACTCTAGTGTGTTTTATTCTATTACTGATAGAAAGTGGGTCAATCTGGTGTAATATATCCCGGAGAAAGGCGGTATTACTGTGGTGCCTAATGAGAAGAATGAGCTAGTGCTAATAAGACCAGTCACAGTATGGAGAGTATGAATGGATTATAGAAAATTGAATGCATGGACTTAGAAGTACCACTTTCCCATGCCTTTCATGGACCAAATGTTAGATAAGTTAGCGAGCAGTGGATGGTACTATTTTCGTGATAGGTATTCAGGTTATAACCAGATTACTATTACACCTGAGGATCAAGAAAATACTACCTTCACATGTCCTTATGGGACCTTCATATTCAAACATATGCAATTCGAGATATGTAATGCTCCAAAAATATTTTAGAGATGTATGATGTCTATCTTCTCTGATATGGTAGAATTCACCATTTAATTATTTGTGGACAATTTTTCTATTGCTGGTGATTCTTTTGAAGACTACCTTACTCACTTGGAAAATGCTCTCCAAAGGGGTGAAGAATGCAACTTGGTAATTAATTGGGAAAAGTATCATTTTATGCTCAAAGAAGGTATAGTTCTTAGGCACAAAATTTCAAAAAGGGGTATTGAGGTAGACAGAGTGAAGATTGAAGTGATTGAGAAATTACCTCCACCAATTTCTATAAAGGGTGTTCATAGATTTTTGGGACATGCTGTATTTTATAGAAGGTTTATCAAGGACTTCTCCAAGATAGCCAATCCCCTTTGTAGGCTTCATGAGAAAGAGGTGAAATTTGAGTTCGCAGAAGCATTCTTGAAGGCTTTTGAATGTTTGAAAGAGAAGTTGATGACTACTCATATCATTGTATCTCCAGACTAGTCTTTTCCTTTTGAAATCATATGTGACGTAAGTGGTTTATCCTTAGGGGCTGTTCTAGGTCAACAAAAAAAAGACCCTTTATCCCATATACTACACTAGCAAAGCACTAAATCCTGCTCAAAAAAACTACACCGTGATAAAACAAGAGTTACTGGCAGTGGTTTTTACTTTTGAGAAGTTTAGGTCATATTTGATTGGGACTAAGGTGATTGTGCATACTGATCATACATTATTGTGGTACTTAATGGTGAAAAAGGATGCAAAGCCTAGACTGATCAGGTGGGTGCTATTGCTGCAAGAATTTGATTTTAAGGTCAAAGACAGAAAAGGCACTGAGAATCAAGTTGCAGATCATTTGTCTAGACTAGAGGAGGAAGCTATGCAGTATGTTACAGATGGGCTTGAGATTGATGACAATTTTCTAGATGACCAGTTATTAGCAGCTTCCCAAGATCTAATTCCATGGTTTGCAAATTATGCAAATTATCTTTCTAGTGATCTAGTTACAGAAGATCTTTCTTACCAACAAAGAAAGAAATTTATGCATGAGGTAAGGAAATTTTTCTGGGATGAGCCTTACTTGTTCAGAATTTATGCAGACAGGATTATTTGTAATTGTGTACCTAAGGTAGAGATGATGAGCATACTTGAGGCTTGTCATTCTTTGCCAGTTGGGGGTCATCACGGAGAAAGCCATACAACCTAGAAAATCTTACAATGTGGGTATTATTGGCCAATAATCTACAAAGATACACATGATTTTGGTTCTGCTTGTGACCAATGTCAACGATATGGTAATATCTCTAGATGACATGAACTTCCTATAACCCCCATCTTAGAATTAGAATTATTTGATGTATGGGGTATAGACTTCATGGGTTCTTTTGTGAGTTTGTTTGGTAGGAAGTATATACTAGTGGCCATAGATTATGTTTCAAAATGGGTGGAAGCAGTTTCTCTTCCTAACAATTAAGTGCTTAGTGTTACTGCATTCTTGAAAAAGCATATTTTTTTCTAGATTTAGCACCCCATTTGCTATAATTAGTGATGGTGGGTCACATTTTTGTGATCATCTATTTAAAGGTCTACTTGATAAGTATAGAGTAAAGCACAAGGTGGAAACAGCTTATCATCCACAGACTAGTGGATAGTATAAGGTGTCCAATAGAGAAATTAAATCTATCTTGGCAAAGACAGTAAATGTCAATAGGACTGATTGTCTACAAAATTAGATTATGCATTATGGGCTGACCGGACAGCATTCAAGACCCCAATTGGTGCTTTGCCTTATCAGCTAGTGTATGGCAAGGCTTTTCACTTGCCTATTAAGTTTGAACATAAAGCATTTTGGGCTTTAAAAAGGCTAAATTTTGAGTGGAAAGATGCATTCAAGTCAAGGATGAAGATTATGAATGATTTGGATGAATTTTGACTTTGAGCGTACAAAAGTTTTGCACTTTACAATGAAAAGATGAAGCTACATCATGATCAAAAAATTGAGAAAAGAATCTTCGAACAAGGTGCCCAGGTATTGCTCTACAAATTAAGGCTTAAATTATTTCCAGGTAAGTAAAGGTCCAGATGGTATGTTCCCTTCATGGTTACACAAGTTTATCCCTATGATGCTTTGGAATTGAAGAGGGATGGTGAAGCCACATTTAAGGTAAACGGGCAAAGAGTAAAGCACTATATGGGAAATTATAAAGAAGTGAATGTGGTTTTTCAAATTGACCTTGGTGATGACTAAGTATCCAAGGCAATTACGTCATGTCATGATGTTAAATCAAGCACTGTGTGGGAGGCAACCCATATTTTTGTACTTATTTAATTATAGGGTAGTATGTTTGTTAATAGTGCAGGACTAAGAAGGGCAGAAAATATCCAGAGAAGTTGAAAAAAATTTAATCATATGGACTCTTTATAAGTCGTATCTAGATGGTACGACTCATGAGTAGGAGTCATATGAACCTGGAGGAAAAATCAGAATTAGGAAAAAGTTTTTAGAATGAATACAATTCTTAGAACGAGTCACACCCTCAAGGTATGACTTGTCACATTGAGTCGTATCCACTACAGAACCCGGGTAATTTTCCAAGTCTATACGAGTCAAAGAAATAACCCGTAAGCCTGGGTACGAGCCATACACACAACTCATACCCATGTTTACTACGTCAGTATTGCGGGTCAACCTGACCAAGAATTTGAATTGAAATAAAAGAAACGGCACTAGATGGGCACCCGATAATCAAAAATATTAGCCACCTCCATTTTTGCCCTGAATTCAAGCTTTCAACACATGAATTCACGTGTTAACAACCTAATTCAACTACCAATGCGCTCATATTTCTCATCTTGCTTGAATTACACATGAATTTAGGAAGAAAAGAAAGTTAAATCAAGAAATTTATACTTCAACTCGATCAAAGTAAGTTTTAAACTTAATCTCTTTATTTTTCAAGCTGAAATTATGAATGTGAGACAATGTGAACTTGGTTTGAGTAGATTTAACATTTATGTTGAATTTTTGGTACCTAGATCTTAAGTTTTAGGTGGAAAATTATAATTGGGGATGAACTAGGTTTCAGGTAGTGATTTTGGGTAGCATTTTGTCCTAAATTGGTTAATATTGCTGCAAAATTGTCATGGGTAGTTTGGGTATTTGCTTTGGAGTCAAACTTTAAAGTTGAGCTTCTATATTGCAGTGGATACGAGAACCCTTATGACTCGGACCCACTGGATGGAGATGTAATGGGACTCGTACCAATTTATAACATGGAAGTCTAACAAGTTTAAGGTTCTGGAATGGATACGACTCACCTAAAATGAGTCATATCCAATAGATACGACTCGCACACTTGAAGTCTTACTAACCTGGGAGTAATATAATTTTAGTTAAATATTTTTGATCTTCTTATGACTGTTGGTAATGAGTCGTACCTTGTCAGTACGTGTAACGCCCCGAGTTTGTACCCCGGACGCTACATGATGCTCATAATCCCAAAGGACTATAAGCTAATCCATGACTAGTACCTACTGGAATAACTGTGTAATAAATACTATAATAATTGTAGAAATAGGCAGAAACATATGCCATGAGGTTCAAATCTATAAATAAATCTGAATGCGGTATCAAAATACCAAAACTGAATAGAAGTACTAAAAATTTGATCTACTTTCTAAAAATACTCTAGTCTAAAAAGCCTCTAAACTGTCTGAACTATGGAGTTGATGGGACAAGTCCCCAACTAAATCTTAATACTGAAAATAATACTAAAATACTAAAAACAACCATGTCCTCAAACTATGAGGACTCACCACTACGCTGACTGCTGAAAATCTGAACTGCTAAGGGAGGCTCTGGAGCCCGTGCGTCTGAACCTATGATATAAGACATCATAGTACAAAATAAAAGCATGCGTCAGTACTTTGAATGTACTGGTCTGCTCAGTGAGGTAGGTTGAAGTGCATGGGTTCACATGCATGAACAATAATAACTGAATAACATGAGTATAACTGAATTACATACATGAATATGTAAACATTACTGAGATCATAATAACACTAAATACTGGATTACTGGTAACTGAATAACTATATCAGACAGTCTTGATTCTGTGGAACTATATTACGTCCCATACTGAGCTGAGCGACTGTGCCTGACAGTCCTAAATCTGCGCAACTAAACTGAGTTTCATACTAAGATTGAATCTGAAACTGAGACTGTGGAAGTAATCATCTAACCGACGTGCCCCTCCTCTAATTGATTTAGGGACCAACCTATAACCTTAGTTGGAAAGGTATAAATATCGTGCCATGGGTAAGGACAAATGTTGAGTCACCTTCATCTAGTAAGTAATCTGAATGAGAATGGTATTACCCTCAACTGGCAGGTAGATCACCTCATCAACCCTCAACTTGCAGGTTGATGTCTCAACCTACGCTGGCTACATAATTCTGGAATACAAGGATTGCTTATAAGGATTTCACCCTCTATTGGCAGGTAAGTCTCCATCCTTGGGTTCACTCAGTGTTGAATTCTACTCCAATTGAATAGACACTAGACTGAATTCTAAATTGTACTAGGCTAGACTGAACTGTTACTGTTCGTAATGTATAACTGAACTGAATTGATTTTATTGAACTGAGCTAGACTAATTCTAAGATCACTGAGTTTTTACTAAGTTCTAAAATAGAATGAATTCTACATATCGATACATGACTGATTCCACTCTGTGACTGACCATGGCTCTAGGATAGCAACTAAGTTATCGGGTATTAAATACCCCCAGGACTCGATAGCATAAACTTAAAAGGCATGGCATAATCTTGAGACATGGTAATTAACTACTTAGTCATCATTCATTCATTTGGGCATTCAAGCAAATACTTTCATGACATGAACTTACATACATGCTAACATGATAGAATTTCACTACTGAACTCACATGGACAATTCATCAAACACTTGTGGGGCACAATATATGCACATAATACAAAAATAACATGTATGTATCATTATTCAATTCCAATTAAAAAATTCTAAGAGTTTCAACATGGATTCACATGATAAAGCACACATATCAATTAACTCTACATGAATCTTGGAATAAATCATGAATATACTTTAATTCAAATCATGAAATCACTCTATAAAAACTTTAAAAGAGTTTCTTCGAATCCAAGGGTGGAAGGAACCCTTGGATGAACACTTCACATACCTTAGTTGATAAATTTCTGAAAGTTAATGGTGAGTTCTTGAGTTCTTGATTTAAAATTTGAACACCTAGGGTTCTATTCTTGAGCAAATTGGAGAATAAATGAGTAAATTTGCTATCCAATAGGCTTAATTTTGTGTTTTGGGAGACTAAAGGATGTGAGAAAAAGATCCAAATACCCCCAAGGATGCGGTCTTTTAATGGCTGAAAAACTGTGTTACCCGACGTGCAGGCAGACGCGCCGCGTCATTAGCATCGATGCGATAGCCAACGCACCGCATCGAGTCTACATTGGTTCACTGAAATTTGCATTAAAGCTGGGGAAAAACTATCTTATCGATGCGATGGTCGATGTGACCCATCAAGATCGTGTCGACCCACTATTTTGGGCACTCAAACATAGTCTAAATGAGATCTGAAAAATCTGAAACTTGTCCGAGAAGACCTATTGACATTCCTAATCATGAGTTAACTCAAATATCAATATTTAATGGACGTAAAGGTCGCGAAATAAGATTGCCAACTTTCAAAGGCTAAAATAACACTAAGTCTAATACTTAGATAAAATATTCTAAGTATGGGACCCCTTGTCAAGCCTAAAGGACTGATTTAAGCTAAGAATTTTGCAGGGTCTTACACTATCTCCCCCTTGGGAATATTCATCCTTGAATGAGACAGCTGCGACGGAGAATACTGAGATACTAGACTTAGACACTCGTCATGCACAACTGAAGCATAGTTTCGTGACTGAGATCACTAATTCACTGAATTATCATACTGAACATGCATATTTGATGCATGAATACATGACTGAATTGACTCATGAACATATGACTGAACATGCAATGGTAACTGATACCAAGTTTCTAACTGAAATTTGAATATGAAACTGAATAAGCTTAAGGAAAACTATTACCTTGAGCTGAATCTGAGTTTGCGAAGAAGAGGTGAGGATAATTGGTACACATATCTGCTTTTGCTTCCCAAGTATCTCCCTCAACGCAATGATTCTGCCGAAGAACTTTGACTAGAGGAACTTCTTTGTTCCTCAGTCCGTGAATCTAATAATCAAGGATTTTGATTGGAATCTCTAGGTAAGAGAGGTTGTTTTGAATATCTATGCCCTCTATGGGGATTACGGCTGATGGTCACCTATGCATTTCTTTATCAAGGATACATGAAACACTGGATAGGCTGAAGATAGATCTGAAGGAAAGTCAAGCTCGTAAGCCTCTTTTCTAAAATAGTTGAGAATTTGGTAAGGACTGACATATCGAGGATTGAGTTTTTCCTTCTTTCCAAACCGCTTCACTCTTTTCATAGGAGAGATCTTCAAGTACACATAGTCACCAATCTCAAACTCAAGACCTTTTCTGCGCACATCTGCGTACGATTTCTATCGGCTCTGAACTGTCTTAAGTCTTTCCCTGATCAACTAGACTTTCTCTAAGGTATCAAATACCAAGTCAGGCCCTACCACTGTGGCCTCACCCACTTCAAACCAACCAATGGGAGATCTATACCTTCCCTCATAAAGCGCCTCAAATGAAGCCATATATATACTGGAATAATAGCTATTGTTGTATGTGAACTCAATCAAAGGCAAGTGGTCATCCCAACTATCTTTAAAGTCTATCGCACATGCTCGCAGTATATCCTCTAAAGTTTGAATGGTCCTTTCTTCTTGACCATCTGTCTGAGGGTGAAAATTTATACTGAGGTGAACTCGAGTTCCAAGACCCTTTTGGAATGCTTTCCAAAAATGAGAGGTGAATTAGGTACCACTATCTGAGATGATGGACAACGAAACACCATGCAATCTGACCAACTCCCTAATATAGAGTTTAGCATAATCCTCAACTGAGTAAGAGGTATGGACTGGTAGGAAATGAGCTAATTTGGTCATCCTGTCTATAATGACCCAAACTAAATCGTGCTGGCAACGAGTATGAGGTAAACCCATCACAAAGTTTATGTTTACTTCTTCCCACTTCCAGGTGGGAATGCTCGATCTTAACCTGCTGACATGTTAAGCACTTAGCCACAAAATCTGTAATATCTCTCTTCATCTCACTCCACTAATAGATCTCCCACAAATCACGGTACATCTTAGTGGCCCATGGATAAATAGAGTAATACACACCATGCGCTTCTGCAAGAATTTGCTTCCTTAAGTCATCTCTGCTTGGCACACACAGTCGACCCTGACAACGCAAAACACCATCTCCCCCTTGGGAGAAAACCTCTACCTAATGATCTCTGACTGATTCTTTTAACTTGACCAAACTGGGATCTCTATCCTGCTTTTCCTTTACTTCAGAAACTAGGGATGATTCTAAACTACTTTGCACCCATACACTACCTTCTACTGAATTGACTAAGCAGACACCTAGTCGGGTTAGCTGATGAACTTTCTGAGCTAACTTTTTCTTACTATCCTCGACATGAGTAATACTACCCATAGACATTCTACTAAGAGCGTTGGCCACTATATTGGCCTTACCTGGATGATATAAGACACTCATGTCATAGTCTTTCAATAACTCAAACCACCTTCTTTGGCAGAGGTTTAGGTCTTTCTGAGAGAATATATACTACAGAATCTTATAGTCAGTGAACACATCAATGTGCACACCATACAAATAGTGCCTCCAAATCTTTAAGGCAAACACTACTGCTGCTAACTCAAGATCATAAGTAGGGTAATTCTTCTCATAGGTTTTAAGTTGCCTAGAGGCATAGGCTATAATCTTAACACTCTACATCATAACACACCCCAATACAACTCTGGAGGCATCATAATATACAATAAAGCTATTTGAACCATCTGGTAGGGACAAAACTGGAGCTGTAGTGAGTCGATTCTTCAACTTCTGAAAACTCTTCTCACAAGAATCTTACCACTGGAATTTGATTTTCTTCTGAGTTAGTTTGGACATAGGGGATGCAATAGATGAAAATCCCTCAACAAACCTTCGGTAATAGTCGGCCAAACCCAAGAAACTCCTAATATCTAATGGAGAGATAGGCCTAGGCCATTTTATCACTGCTTAGGTCTTTTGGGGATCAACTCTAATTCCATCACCGAAAATTATATGGCCGAGAAAAGCTACTGATATTAGCCAAAATTTGCACTTACTAAATTTGGCGAATAACTGATGATTTTTGAGAGTCTGTAATACAATTTGAGATGGTCTGCATGATCGAGTTTGCTGCAGGAGTAGACGAGAATGTCATCTATGAATACTATGACAAACATGTCCAAGTACTGCTTGAACACACAATTTATTAAGTCCATAAAAGCTATTGGGGCATTGGTAAGACCAAAGGACATGACTAAGAATTCAGAGTGACCAAACCGAGTCCTGAAAGCTATTTTTGAGATGTCACACTCCCTGACTCTAAGCTGATGATAGCCTGATCTGAGGTCTATCTTAGAGAAATAACTGGCACCCTGAAGTTGGTCAAACAAATCATCGATTCTGGGAAGTGGATACTTGTTCTTGATCATAACTTTATTTAACTGGCGATAGTTAATACACATTCTAAGGTAACCATCTTTCTTATTCACGAATAAAATAGGTGCACCCAACAGGGACACACTGGGTCTAATAAATCCCTTTTTTAGGAGATCCTTTAACTGTTCCTTCAATTCTCTGAGTTCTGCTGAAGCCATTCTGTATGGCAGAATAGATATGGGCTGAGTATCTGGGAGAATATCAATTGTGAAATTAATTTCCCTTTTAGGAGAAACTCTAGGAAGGTCTTCGGGAAACACATTTGGGAATTCACAACTACTGACACTGACTCGAGAGTAGGGGTTTCGAAACTAGAGTCCTGGACTCGAATGAGATGGTAGACACATTCTTTAGATAATATTTTTCTATCCCAAAGGTAAGAAACAAGTTGACCCCTAAGTGCTGAAGCACTACCCCTCCACTCTAAGACGGGTTCATTCGAAAACTGAAACTGGACAATTCTGTTTTTGCAGTCGACTGAGGCATAGCAGGAATGAAGATAATCCATGTCGATAATAACATCAAAACCAATCATCTTTAATTCGACAAAGTCTGCTGAAGTGACTTTCTGAGATATCATAACCAGATAGTTCCTATATCAGCTGGGCTAAGATAGATTTACCTACTGGGGTAGAGACTGTAAAAGGCTCTACTAGGATTTCAGCACTAACTCTAAAATCAACAGGTATATAAGGAGTAACAAAGGACAAAAAAGCTCCTGGATCTAGCAAAGTGTAAACATTCAAATGGAAAACTTGTAACGTACCAGTGACCACATCAGGAGAAATATCGTGAACCTATTGGGACTGAAAAGCATAGAGTTTGTTTGGGAATCACCCACTGGTGGCACTGGAAGTGGTACCCTGCTGATTTGCGCGACCAGACTGAGCTAGCGGATGATTATTCTGAACCTAAGAACCTGAATGCGAACAATCTCTGACTCTGTAGCCTGGACTTCCATACCTAAAACACACATCTCTACCTACTCTACAAATACCCTAGTGGTTTCTACCACACTTCTGACAAAGGGGATTGGTTCGGGCACTACTAACACTGCCCTGAGGTTTAGGGTCTGGTGCTCTATCCCTATTGTTGTCTCTGAAGTTTGGAATAGGAGCACTGATTGAGAAAGGAGCTGGGACTGAAGATTACGGGTGGAAATAAGAATGATTCCCACCCTCTAACTTAGGCTGAGCAAAGTTGAAACTACCTATTCTTGCTCTCTTGCTCTCCCTCTCCTTTTTTTTATTCCTAGCCTCTTCTATCTGCTGAGCATGGACCATGAGCCTGGATATGTCCATCTCCTTAATAAGCATTGTGATACTACACTTCTTGACTACACTGCTAGATACCCCTGACATAAACTTACTCATTTGAGATCTGTTGTCTACCACCACATGAAGAGCATATCTAGCTAATTGAGTAAACTTGAGAGAATAATCTTTCACTGTCATATTGCCTTACTTCAGATTAATAAATTCTAGAACCTTTACTTCCCTCAACTCCAGTGGGAAGAACCGATCCAGAAAAGCAGTGGCAAACTCCTCCCACTCTATGGGCCCTGCATGTGCGGCCCTCTTTGCCTTCCACTGTTTAAACCATGAGTAATCCACATCCTACAACTAATATGCGTCCAAATTAGTGCTCTCAACAACAGTCACCGCCATAATATCAGTAACCTTCTGCACCTAATCAAGAAATTCCTAAGGATTCTTATCTGACTTAGATCCAATAAATAATGGAGGGTTTATTCGGGTCAAGTCCTAAATCCTAGCAGCAGTAGTATTAGCCACTGGGTTGGCCAAAATGGCATTTGGTTGTTCACTCTGGGCTGCCACAGAATAAGGTAGAGTGGTGATGGCTGCTCTAAACTCAGCGTAGGAGACGTGTTTGTCCAGTGGATCTATCTAGATAGGTTGGGTTTCTGGCTGATCTCTTGTTCCTTTTCCATTAGTCCTCTTTGGAGGTATATTTTTGTAAATGGAAGAGAAAGGATTAGACTAAGAGTTTAACTGGAGCTCATTCTCACACGAATAACATGAATACTGAAAGAAGGGAAACTTTTCCTAAAACATCTCGTAGCTCTAATCCATAAGTGCGGCGCACAACACACCCATGCACAAGACTCTACTAGATGTGGGTTTTAGACATACTAGGACACTATTGAACCTTAGGCTCTAATACCAAGTTTGTAACACCTCGAGTCAGTACTCCGGGCGCTACATGATACTCATAATCCTAAAGGACCACAAGCTAACCCACGGTTGGTACCTGTTGTAATAATTATGTAATGAATACTGTAATAATTGTGGAAATAGGAAAAAAACATGTTCCATAAGGTTCAAATCTATAAATAAATTTGAATGTGGTATCAAAATACCAAAACTTAATATAAGTACTGAAAAACTAATAAACCGTCTGAAAATACTCTAGTCGGAAAAGCCTCTAAACTATCTGAACCATGGAGTTGATGGGACAAGTCCCCAACTAACTCTGACTACTAAAAATAATATTGAAATACTGAAAACAACCATGTCCTCAAACTATGAGGACTCACCACTACGCTGACTGCTGAAAATCTGAACTGCTAAGGGTGCTCTAGAGCCCGTACGTCTGAACCTATGATATAAGACATCATAGGGCGAAAGAAAAGCATGTGTCAATACTTTAAATGTATTGGTATGCTCAGTGAGGTACGCTAAAGTGCATGGGTTCACATGGTTGAAAAATAATAACTGAATAACATGAGCATGACTGAATGAGAGTACATTCATGAATATATAAAGTGTAATAAGATCATAATAACACCAAATACTGGATTACTAGTAATCGAATGACTATATCTGACAGTCTTGATTCTGTGAAACTATACTAAGTCCCATACTGAGTTGAGTGACTGTGCCTGACAGTCCTGAATCTGTGGAACTGAACTGAATTCCATACTAAGACTGAATCTAAAACTGAGACTGTGGGAAGTAATCATATAACCGGCATACCTCTCCTCTAACTAATTTGGGGTCTAACCTGTAACTCTAGTTGGAAAGGTATCAATACCATGCTATGAGTAAGGACAAGTACTGAGTCACCCTCATTTGGCAGGTACTCTAAATGAGAACGGTGGTACCCTCAACTGGCAGGTAGATCACCTCATCAACCCTCAATTGGCAGGTCGATGTCTCAACCTACGCTAGCTACATAGTTTTGGAATACAAGGACTAATTCAAAGGATTTTACCCTAAGGTAAGTCCCCATCCTTGGGTTCACTCGGTGCTGAATTCTAATCCTAACTGAATATACACTGGACTAAATTTTAAACTGTACTAGGCTAGACTAAATTGCTACTGTTCGTACTGTATAAATGAACTGAACTAATTTTACTGAACTAAGCTGGACTGCTTCTAAGATCACTGAGTTTTTCCTAAGTTCTGTAACTGACCAAATTCTACTGATCGATACATGATTGATTCCACTCTGTGACAGACATGGCTCTAGGCAAGCAGCTAAGTTGTTGGGTATTAAATACCCCCAGGACTCAATAGCATAAATTTAAAAGGCATGGCATAATCTTTAGACATGGTAATTAACTGATTAGTCATCATTCATTTATTTAGGCATTCAAGCAAATACTTGAATGACATGACTTGCATACATGCTAACATGATAGAATTTCACTATTAAAATCACATGGACAATTCATCAAACACTTGTAGGGCATAATATATGCACATAATAGTAACACAACATATAGGCATCATGATTCAATTTCAATTACACAATTCCAAGAGTTTCAACATGGATCCACATGATAAATCACACATACCAATTAACCCTACATAAATCTTGTAATAAATCATGAATACACTTTAATTCAAAATATAAAAATCATGAAATCACTCTACATGAACTTTAAAAGAGTTTCTTGGACTCAAAGGGTGGAAGGAACCCTTGGATAAACACTTCACATGCCTTAGTTGATGAAATTTTGAAAGTTAATTGTGAGTTCTTGATTTGAAATTTGAACACCTACGGTTCTATTCTTGAGCAAACTGGAGAATGAATGAGTATATTTGCTCTCTAAAGGGCTTAATTTCATATTTTGAGGGGCTGAAGGATGTGGCAAAAAAAACCCAAATACCTCCAAGGACACGATCATTTAATGAATGAAAAACTGTGTTACCCAACGTGTAGGTCGATACATCGCGTCATTGGCATCGATGCAATAACCAACGCATCACATCGATTCCACATCAATTCACTGGAATTTACACTGAAGTTGGGGAAAAACCATCTTATCAATGCGATGCGTCGAGATCGCGTTGACCCACTATTTTGGGAACTCAAACATGGTCTAAACAAGGTTTGAAAAATCCAAAACTTTTTTGGAAATACCTATTGACATTCCTGATCATGAAGTAACTCAAATATTAACATTTAATGGATGTAAAGGTCGCAAAATAAGATTTTCAACTTTCGAAGGCTAAATTAACACTAAGTCTGAATACTTAGCTAAATTATTCTAAGTTTGGGACCCCTTGTCAATCCTAAAGGACTGATTTAAGCTAAGAATTTTATAAGGTCTTACAGTACGAGTGGTTACAATGAATCGTAAACTGACCAGTGAACATAGGATCATACATTGTGTAGACGAGTTGTACCTAGTCAATACGACCAGTATCCCTCACTCATACCCTTAACAGAACACATACACTGAATTTTAGTTTTAAATTTTTTATTCCTTTTTCTTACTTTCTATCTAATAATGGTGTACTTGTAGGAACCATGCCTCCTAAGAATCCATCCTTCTCTAAGCACGCACCGAAGAAGAGCAATAAAAAGGCATAATCTGCTAGCCTTGAGGCTACGAGCTTGGAATAATCTTTATTGTCCGATAGCAATGGTGAACTATATGAAGGCAACACCACGAGTAAAGCTGCTCTAAAAGGAAAAGTGGTTGAAAAAGGAAAGGGGAAGAAAGTTGTACCCCCAGAAGAATCACCACTACGGGTCTCAAAGAGAAAGAATCAAATTCACTTCTCATTTACATACACCACCACCCTCCGATGATTATGATGAAACTGAATATAGTTTGGTTGAAGTGAGTTCTAAGCATGATGATATTGCAAAGGAAGTGAATGAGGTGTCTCCAATAGACCGACAGGACCCCTCGCATGCACTTACCACTATGTTGGTGCCCATCATTGAATAATGGGGGTACCTCGATATGTAGGAGACATTTAAGAGTGGGCTGGTCAGACTTCTAGGTGGCAATATTTAAAGGGTGTTGTATCCGGAGTGATGATTGAGAACTATCGAGATGACAGAGTTGGTCAGATTCAAGGAGCACTACCTAAAATATGGTTTTAAGATGATGACACAGGCACCGGAAAAATATAGTGAGGTGCTCATTCGAGAATTCTTTACAGCGTACAAGGATGAACTTCAATGAAAATATCCACAAAGACAGTTGTGGAAAGGTGGTAAGCCGATTTCTTTATTGGTTATTCGGGGAGTACGGGTGGACATTTCCCTATGTATAATTGGGAGACTCTTATATGGACCAGAGTATCAGGCTTTGATAAATATGGGAGAAATAGACTACCGTATGGAAGAGATGAGAAAGACTACCAAGAGGACACTGGATTTAGATGAGAATATGTCATTCTTCGAGTGGATTATGGAGTGTATAGCTTCGAATAGAAAGAATGCAATTTGGTGGTAGGTGGCCCTGGTGTCACCTCACAAAAAATTAAGAAGAACGCCCTCAACTTTGAGGGTAAGGCATAGTGGACTCTGGTGCACCACAGGTTGTGTCCCATCATGGGGGACAACGTTCTGAGCCCAGTTTGGGCAGCCATGATAGCCTACTTCATAGCCGGTTACGAGTTTGATATTGGTGAATTTTTGGCTTGGGGTTAAGAGATCGGGTTGTAGGGGTCAGATTTTGTTATTGTCTTTCCCCTGTATGATCATATAGATATGTCCAGCTGCAGGAGTATTGGAACTCCCTGGTATAGATAAGGTGTTAGAGGCCACGAAGACCACGAACTTAGGGCTGATCAGAGATGCAGCCAACCCTTTGGCCCAGAAGGCAAGACAGGCAGCAGACTTGATGACAAGGATTTCCCGTAGGGTGGTCATACTAATACCGGTGAGGCAGTCGAGACAGGTGGACAAACAGAGACATCTTAGATAGATGTACCAGGTACTTCTAGTGCCCCACCGCTAGTACAGTCTATGCCACCCACGCCACAAGGTATGCCTTTTGTACTTAAGATGATTACACAGGCATTGTGGACTGAGGTTATGACTAGGTTAGCCACACTGGAAGCTAAGGTCGGATATATGAAAGGAGTCATGAAGCTGTTGTTCGATACATAGTTTGCCAACCAAGATAGACGGGTTCAAGGGCATCTAAATGCTTTTGAGTTGAGGATTACTCGACAGTTGAGTGGTGGGCAAATGCTCCATATTATTGAGGTTAAATTTGATGTTTCTAATATTAAGAGGATGGTCACAAAATTATATAATAAACCGGTATTTTTGAAGCCCGTAATTGAGACTATAGTACCTACAGTTCTTGTGTCGAACATCTTGGTGATCCCAAACCCAGTAGACATACTAATTGAGAAGACCAAAGATGAGAAAAGAAGAAAAAAAAGAGAAAATAAGAAAAGGAATCTAAAAAGGAGGCCAGGGCTGAGAGTATTCATTATGAGCGGGACAGTGAGACATGGGTCTAAGAGATGGCCACTGGAGCTGGTGAATTGAGAGCACCAACTATTGATGCTAAGGTTATTGGTGTTATACCCACAACTATAGTTGATTAAGTCCATACTGACAGGATGGTAGCTAAGGAGAGAAAGACTCGCTCTAAGGGCCCACGTGCTGATGTTGATGAGCCAGCGCGTTGAGCGCCCAAGTATGATAATTCATCCTTACTTTATATTTTTCAGCACTAAGGGCATTGCCATGGTTTTATTTGGTGTAGGGGTTATTCTAAATATATGGGAGTAGCTGAAAATTATAAAAAGCTGAAAGTCTGTGATGACTTAGGTTTAGTGCTGACAGCTGAGATAAGGAGAAAATTAGTGCCTACGGCAGCAGATTGTTTTGATTATGATTTTTGAGAGATGATTTTGAAAAATCTATTTGTATTGAAATTATGATCTTGGAATTGATTGTTTATTTGTGATTTGTGAATTCGAATTTGGAAACACTATTGATTTGAAATGTTTATGCGGAGAATTTGTGTTAAATGAAATTGTGTTGAAAATTTGACCCCTCTAAAATATTTTGTTTGTTGTGTGATATATACATATGTGTGAGACTATTTTGAATTTGAAAATGGCAATAGGATTAGGGATAGAACGATTAGGTACAAACAGTTGCATAGATGAATAAGTAGTACTTAGTAATGTAACCCTGTTCAAATACGTGTGAGGTATACTGAGTTCTCAGTGTGTCAAAATCTAGAACTTGCCCAATTGCTTTTACCTAGGTCTAGGATAGTTAAGTAGGAGATAATCATAAACCCTTTTTGTGTGAGCCCACATGAGCCTAAATGCCCTAACTAAAATAAATGAATCCCTTTGATCCAAGTATTTGAGCCCAATTTTGTTATTTACACCAATTTCACCTTCCCATTTCCCTTACCATGAACCTGTTTTAGCCCTGGTCCTTTTTGGACAATGTGTACCTACACTCAAGTAAATAGCCTAAGTTGAGGGTAGATATTATAGGGGTGCGTAGGAAAAAATGAGTATGAAAAAAGTGTGTAGAAGAAAAATAGTTAAAACTTGGATAGATGTGATGAAAACAAAATTTAAAAACAAAAGTTGCAAGAAAAAGCAAAATAAAAAGAAAATAACAAATAATAGTGAGAAAACTACATCTGCCCAATCTGAATGTGCTTAAAATAAAAAGGGGGACATAAGGATGGAAATAAAAAAAGATGTAGAAAAATAAGTAGACCGAAAGAAATGCGTAGTGTCCAGGAGACTTAGACACTAAATGAATCCCAAAAGATATCATACCAGCCCCAAGCCACGTTACATGTCGAATAAAGTCCTATAGTAATCCTACCGTGACTGTCTGAAAATTAGGAGAAGAGCATAAGGGAAAGTCTATGTTATTTTGTATACACCGGTGATACTTCTTTGTGAGCGAGAGATTCATTTGTTATATCCCTGAATAGATTGGTTTATCCATACAGAGAGTAAAAGCAATTTCGTTGACTGTGAGCGCACATGGGTTATGCTGCTAGGTTGCTAGATTGTTTGGTGAATGTAATTTGTATCTATGCCCAGTTGTCTATTGCTAATGTAATGCCATCATCAGATTCCCTCGTGTTTCTACGTGTGCAAAATCATTATAAACAGTTTGAGTCTTGAACAGTTAAAAGGAGGGGAGTAACATAATTGAAATCAAATTCAAAATCACTGCCATGGGTAGCTTAAGGTCTTCCTGTTTAAGCATCATCTCCGTATCCTGAAATAGTGTTTGGTTTTGTTTACCTAAGGACATGTAAAATTCTAAGTTGAGGGTGTTGATATGTCATAGAAACACGATACTTTCAACGCTTAAAATCGTGAATTTATGTGTGAACTTCGAATATTTTAGTAGAATGATGCACTTTGGTGTATATTGCAGGTAAACCAGGTCTACAATAGTATTGGGATAAAAATAAGAAAAAGACCTGTAAAAGACCATATCTGACAAAGATATGAGTCAACATTTGAGTCATCAACACTCGATATGACTCGTACGCAGACTCGTATGCATAACAAAACCTAAAAGACAAACTGAGAAACTAAGTATGGACAAGATACGACTGGAACATCTAAGTTGTAAGCAAGGATATGAGTCATATGGGGAAGTCGTAAGCAAAATAGAATCTAAATCTACCAGCCAAAGTTGAAGTCTTAGAAGTATACGAGTCGAAAGTCTGAGTCCGACTTGTACAGGAAAGCCATATATAAACCAGTGTTCAAAACATGGAAAGATGGAAGTCCCTGATGGATACGTGTGAAGGACATGAGTCGTATTCTCATGTATAACTCGTAAGAAGAAGTCATATGATGAACAAAAAGTTAAATCCTATGATACCGGTATGAGATGAAGACCGAGTCGTACCGAGTTCCATCATAACTTTACCTTTCCCGTTTCTATTAAGAATTCTATGTTATTTTATGATACTATAAATACCCTAGGGTTTACCTTTTATTAGGTTGCATACTTTGATAATACTTCTTACTACATTTACATACTTTACAATTATTCTTGATATATTGGGTTTTTATTCAATTCACTACATTGGAGTTTATTCATCTTATTCTTGTGCAATTAATTACATATTTTCTGCATTGATAATCATGGATTGTTGCATAAACATGAGCGGATAATCTCCTTGACTAGGGTTGTGGGAACCCTAGCGGATTAGCAACGTAGAGGAAGTGTGACATTCATCTATTCTAGGGTTCATGCATATATCTTAATCTTCTTCACAATAATTAATCTCAGAACTGTTGTAGAAGTTTGAGATTGCCTGGATTCGCATTCATCTTCACAAGGGAGTTTGTGATTGGGAAAAGAAGATTAAGACAGTAATTTGTAGATTTACCTCCATCCTATAACTTCTACCATCTTATCTAACACTCGGTCTCAAAAGGTGATAGTGAACTGAGGTCGTAGCAAGGAACAATAAGGCGATGCTCTAAAACTGAACCGGTAATGGGTGAGATTTATCTTCACATTTACAAGACCGCTGATAATATATATCTTGTAGACTTTACATATAGAATAATAGAATAGGTGAGTTGAACACGAGAAGTCTATGGGGTTTCAATGCCAGAGGGGAACACAAGCCTAGTGTTCGTCTTTTATTATTTACAACTCAAAAGCACTCAAGATTCGGTTACGAATTGTGATTGATACAAATACCCCCTTTTACTTTCCTACACTTCCCGTGAATTACATCAAACCAAAAAACTATTCAGTATCTTCCCTGTGAGTTTGACCCCAACCTAGTTGGGTGACTATATTTGGCATCGACCGCAGCATACTTTTCAGAAGGTATCTTCTTGGCGACATAAATTAAGCTCCTTCTAGGTAAACACCCATTACAGGATCTTATGATCAGAAAATATATCAACATACACCCCACATAGATAGTGACGCCAAATTTTCAATGCGAACACCACAACTAACAACTCCAAGTCATGGGTTGGATAGTTCCTTTCATGAACCTTCAGCTATCAAAAGGCATAGGCAACTACCTTACTATGTTGCATCAACACGCAGCCCAAACCAATCCGGGATGCATCACAATACACCACAAAACCCTCGGTACTCTCAGGTAGAGCCAAGACTGAACTGAAGTCAATGTATCTTTTAGCTTCTCAAAGTTACCCTCACAAGCATCAGACCATAAGAACTTTACTTTCTTCTGAGTCAATTTGGTCAATGGAGCAACAATAGAGAAAACTTTAGATAAACCTCCTATAATACCTGGCTAAACCTAAGAAGCTCCGACTATCGGGAGGAGTCATGGGTCTAGGTCATTTCTTAACCACAACAACTTTCTGAGGATCCACCATAATCCATTCACTAGACACAACATGACCCAGAAAAGTTACAGAATTCAACCAAACTTCATACTTGGAGAGCTTATCATATAACTGTTGATCTTTCAAGGTTTGAAACATGATGCAGAGATGGTTGGCATGATCCACCTCGCACTTAAAGTACACCAAAATATCATCAATGAAGAAAATGATGAAAAAAATCTTGAAACTGATGAAAGACCATATTCATCAAATCCATGAATGACATGGGGGCATTAGTTAAGACAAAAGACATCACCAAGAACTCAAAATGCCCATACCGAGTATAAAAAGCTTTCTTAGGGATATCCACTTCCCTAATCTTTAAGTGATGATCTCCGGATCGAAGATCAATATTAGAAAAGAATTTGGCACCCTGAAGTTGATCAAAGAGATTATCAATCCTCTAAAGAGGATACTTATTCTTACCGTCACCTTATTCAACTATCGATAATCAATACACATCTGAAGGGAACCATCTTTCGTATGCACGAACAACATCGGTGCACCCCATGGGGACATACTAGGATGGATGAAACCCTTGTCTAAGAGATCCTTTAGTTGCTCCTTTAGTTCTTTCAACTCCGTCGGAGCTATTCTATACTAGGGAATAGAAATTAGATGAGTATTTGGAATGAGCTCAATACCAAAATCAATCTCCCTATCAGGAGGGATACCGAGAAGGTCATCAGGTAAAACCTCAAGAAACTCATTTACTATAGGAACCAAATATAAAGAAGGACCTTTTGAGTTAGAATATTTATCCTGGACCAGATATAAAGACACCCATTGGAGATTAATCTTCGAGCTCCAAGATATGATATAAACCTTTCCTTAGGAGCTAGGGAACCACCCTACCACTCAATAATTGGCTCATTAGGGAATTTAAACACGACCTTACGAGTCCGACAATCTAAGAAAGCATAGCATGAGTGCAACAGTCCATCCCCAGAATCATATCAAAATCAACCATGTCTAACTCTATCAAGTCCACTAGAGCTTCTCTACTACCAATAGCTACCGCATACCCCCAATAGACTTTTCTGACAACCATAGAGTCTCCTATCAAGGCAAAAATAGAAAAAGGGTTAGAAAGATAATCAGGACCAAAACCAAAATACACAACCATAAATGGGGTCACATGAGGGAGAGAGGATGCCAAATTAAGTAAATAAAGACATCATGAGAAAAAAGTTTCAACATACTAGTAACAACATCCGGAGATGCCTCAAACTCCTGATGAGTGGTGAGAGCATAAAGGCAGTTCTGACCAATGCCGGAGCCAGAAGTAGAAGCAGAAGCAGAAACAGCACCCTTCGGTACAGGAGGTAGCAATAGGGACCCGTTAGCCCTAAAAACTCTAGAGGGGCAGTCTCACTGTATGTGTCCAATCTGACCACAACTAAAATATTTGTTCCTCCCCTTCTCACACTAACAATGATGATATTGACCACAAAATTTGCAAAGAGGTTAGAATGGTGTAGAGTGGGCCCCATTGACGTAAGATTAGGCACTTTGTGCCCTCAAAGCATTACCACCCTGAAAATGTATATCTCCTAATGGCATTGGGTAGAGAGCACTAGCTGTCGAGTAGGAGTTAGGACTCCCCCAACTCTTCTTCTTGGACCACTTACCACTATACTATTAGCCTCCACTTTGTTCTGAAAACTGAGACCTCTTACTCTGCCTCTCACCCATTTCAACCTATTTCTTTTTCTTAGCTTCAACCGATTGCATATACATAGCCAATCTGGATATCCATGTCCTTCATCAACAAAGCAGTCTTACTCTCAAGAATCAACTCACAAGATAATCCCAAAGCAAATTTTCTCATTCGAGCCCTCATATTAGATACCAATTTAGGAGCATATCAGGAAAACTAATGGAATTTCAAGGCACACTCCTTGACTATCATCCTTCTTTATTTTAAGTTAACAAATTCTTCTGCTTTAGCTTCCCTCAACTCTTGAGGAAAGAAATGGTCTAGAAGTGCACTAGAGAAGTCACCCCATACGACAAAACTAGCATCCTCACCCCTCGACTTTTCCCACTTTTCATATTATTAGTATGCCATATCTTTCACTTGGTAGATAGTAAACTCAATACCTTTAACCTCCGAAGCATGCATAACCTAGAAGATCTTTTCCATTTAATTAATGAAACTTTAAGGATACTCATCAACCTTTGTATCAATAAACATTAGTGGATGCAACCTCATGAATTGGCAACTCTAGTAGTCCCAGATGAACCCATAGCAACACCAGCAAAACCAGACTGTTGTGACTGATATGTCACCAACTGATTTAATAGGGCAATATAACGATGGAACTCAGTATTAGTAACCTCCCCGGGAGGTAACTGAGTATGGGTGTCACTCTCAGGAGTAGTATTTGTGGGGGTAGGTGAATCCCCACAAGGACAGTCAGATGCAGCAACCCTTGACCGGGTCTGGAACCCATAAATTGGATGAGCTCCATCCGTATTATCCTTAGATGGGATAGAAGAGTTTGCATGAACATCAGATCTTCTTGGAGGCATGATCTAAAATATTAGCAAATGAAAATTAGAAGAATTCAAGACCTTAGACTCTATAGCTCAAAAATAAGACAACAAGAAAGTAAAGCATTCCTAAATGTCTCATAGCCTCTCTCTTATAAGTGTGGCGTGCTACCCAATTGACCATGAACCTGGCTCTGATACTAACTTCATCATGACTAAAACCCGAGACTGGCTGTGACGGGTATCTCAAGTCTCACGTGGACCAGAGATCACCCCCTTCACCTAACCTAACCAACATATCAACCACAAGTACTAGATAAATCCTGATTATATAATAAGATAGAGAGAAATAAGGCTAACAATAGCTCAAGAAATTTCTAACCATTCATTACCATAACATACTAAACCAACACACTCAAGTCCAAAGTAATCCACAAAGCCTCTGCAATCCAATGTCAATAAAATATCGGTACATGCCCCTAATGATAGCAAAATTCAAGTCTAAAAAGGAATAAAAAGACTATGAAATGAATGTCTTATGAACTATGGAAGCTCACCACTTCAATGTTAGCTCATGAGCCACTCGAATACCTGGTTACTGCACAGGAAAAGAAGAAGAAGCTCTGATTCCTGTATAGTATAGGAATACAACATTTAGAGATAGTTAATGATTGGAATACTAACATGTAACTCACGGATATAGGAATAAAATAATGCTATCATTCAAGACCAAGTCAAATCACTATAAGAAATCATATTTATACATATATATAGTGTCGGGATAGAGAACAAGGCTTAGCATGAACTTGAAAAACATTAACCTAGGCTGTGCAGCATAACCGTCATATAACAAGGCACCCATGGGATATATGGGCTAAGCTCTCACCTAGATGGAAAGGCCCCAGTGCGTGTAGTCGTATGAACCAGAGAATATCCATAATCGTATATGCCCATTATGCGGGGCTCAAACCTCCCGAAATAATCAAGGTGATATAGCAGCAATGTATACAATATAGGGGACTCAAACCTCTCATTAATATATCCATTCAGGGGAATCGAACCTCACGTTCATATAGACACCCGCACCGGTTAGCATAGTTTCCAGTGTTTGTCCTTCAGACTCCACTTTTATGGCTGGACTACACATATCACTTAAAAGCCTAATTTAAAACATTCATTACACATATGAATACAACCATTACTCCAATTAATTACCCAAAGGCATCTTGTTGGTATTGTCATACCAACCTCACTTGCAAGCTTTCAACATACCATAACCAATATCAATCAACTTTGGGACTCAAACCCATCGTCTAAACAAGGACATCAATTCAATTTAATTATTTAGAGACTCAAACCTAATTAGCCAATAAAACTACCAAGGTTGTAATTCAAATCAAACTACGGCCAACAAGTCCTTCATTAAACCATTTTCCAACCATTTACATTATAAGTACAATATCTTAGTTCAAATCATAATTTTATTTATTTTATGGTCATTTAAGACCTTTACAAACCATTCATCCTTCATTAACATTCTTATGTCAATCATTAGTTCAAAACATAATTCATCATGTGACCTAGTTCCTCTCATTGGCATTTTTTCAAACTGGTTGAGGGCTTACTATTAACACATCATTATTTTAAGCCAAAACTACAAGTTAGGGTTTACCATGACTCCTTAGTTTAAATCAATATTACCAAACACCTACATATGCAAAACCATTATTAAAACATGTATAAACATAAGTTAAAACATGAGAGAACAATATCCCACAATAAGCATTCAAACCTTCAACCATTAGTTTCAAAACCATCATTTATGAATCAAAAACAATGTTTAAAACAAATGATATTTGAGAAATAACAATGAGGGAGATTTTGATTCTCAAGCCTCTAGATGACCCTTTTGATAAAAAAATCCAGCCCAATTTTTAGAGAGGAGTTTTAGAGAGTAATTAAGATATGTTTTTGACCTTTCAAGTCAAGAATGAGGGACCAGATAATGTTATAATACTTGGGTCTTAAAGGTTTTAGGGAGGAAAATATCTAAAATACCCTCAGTTTAAAAGTTGTAAAATGAGTGCAGGAGGGTACGGTTGGAACGCTCAAATCGTACCCACGTCATACGAGTGGTACCCTTCACTCGTACCTTGGTCAGAATGTTAGACACCATATTTTATTCAACATATGACTCCTTATACTAAGTCTTACCCATACCAAATAAAAAGTACCCATAAGTTGTACCCTAAGCAAAATCATTTAGGCTATCCATTGGACGTCATAAGGTTTGGCATTATACTTCTCGTACCCTAACATATGACTAGTACGATGCCTTTCCTTACCAAGAACAAAACTTGGCCAATGTGACACTGACCAATATGCAACCAATGACTTTAAATCGTATCCACTCCATACAAGTGGTATGATACAAGTCGTATGATGTACAGAAAGTTCATGGCTCAGAAAAGAAAAGAATTTTGCAAAGGCCAAAGTTTGAGGTGTTTCACTTTAAATGCAATAAATCAAAGTGTCAAATATATGTGGAATCAAAGTATGCTAAGCATCCGCATAATCTTGTTGAAAGGAATTCCAACCCCTTAGACTTAATCCATACAGATATTTGTGATATGAAGTCAATACTATCCCGTGGGGAAAAAAGTATTTCATTACTTTCATTGAGGATTGCAGATTGTACTAGATACTATTATGTTTATTTTCTAAATCATAAGGATGAAGCAATATATATGTTTAGGCAATGTAAAGCTGAAGTTGAGATAAAAAAATCAAAACGACAAGAAGTGATAGGGGTGGAGAGTATGGATCTCCTTTTGCGGAGATATGTTTAGAAAATAAAATTATCCATCAAACTACTACCCCTTATTCACCTCAGTCAAATGGTATTGCGAAAAGGAAGAACCATACATTAAAGAAAATAATGATTCCTTACTCATAAGTTTAGGGTTACCGCAAAACTTAGAGGAAAGCTATCCTTACAACAAACCGAATACTCAATAGAGTACCCCATAGAAATACGCATTTCACTCCATATGAAAAATAGAAAGAAAGGAAACTTAACTTGGAATATTTCAAAATGTGGAGGGTGTCTAGGGTAAAAATAGGACCTAAAACTGTGGACTGTGTATTCATTGAATATGCTAAAAGTAGTAAAGCATGTCGATTTTGATTTATAAATTCTAACATCCAGATATCAATGAAAATACGATAATTAAATCAGATAATAATAAGTTCTTTGAACATATTTATCCATATAATACTGGACATGAGGTGTCTAGTGGAGGGTATAGACGACCTCGAGATGAACCAAAAGAGAATGTACTTAATGATGTGAATCCACGGAATAGTACACGTCAAAGAATGTATACTTCCTTCTGATCAGATTTTGTAACATTTCTTCTTGAAAATGATCCTCGAACGTTTAAAGAAGTGATGTTGTCTTCAGACTCATCCTTTTGAAAAGAGGTAATCAATAGTGAGATTGAATCAATCTTGAGCAACCATACTTGGAAGTTGGTTGACCTTTCAACAAGAAATAAACCTTTAAGAAAGAAAAAGAAAAATTGATGGTACTATTAATAAATACAAGGCAAAACTTTTTGGGAAAGGCTTTAGACAAAAAAAAAGGACTTGAGTATTTCGTCACATATATGTCTGTAACAAGGATAATATTCATTTGGATGTTGGTTTCATTAACGGTGGTATATGATCTTAAAATCCATCAAATGAATTTGAAAATGACATTCTTAAATGGAGAATTAGAGTAAGAAATTTACATGGAATAACCTGAGGGTTTTGTGGTTCCTAATAAAGAAAAGAAAGTGTGCAAAATTGTTAAGTCACTTTATGGACTAAAACAAGCACCCAATAGTGGCATGCAAAGTTTGACCAAACATGTTGGCAAACGACTTCAAGATAAATGAATGTGATAAATATGTTTACACTAAAGACACCCCAAATCACAAAGTCATTATTTGTTGTATGCGGATGATATGTTGATCATAAGTAGAGACATTTCTTATATAAATGCGAAATAAATGCTTGAGAGCAAGTTTGATATGAAAAACCTTGGAGTTGCGGATGTAATCTTAGTAATAAGAATTCATAGAAATTCACAAGGATTGGCATTGTCACAGTCTTATTACATTGAAAAAGTACTTGACAAATTTAAGTATTTGAATTTCAGTATTGTCAAGACTCCATTAGGTGTGAACTTTGCACTTCAAAAGAATGAAGGTGAAAGTGACTCACAGTTGGACTATGCAAGAGTGTTGGAAAGGTTAATGTATATCATGAATTATACGTGACCAGACATAGCATGTGCTATTAGTAAATTGAGTCGGTACACGAGTAATCCCAATCAAACTCATTGGATCGCAATGAAAAGAGCTTTGGAGTATCTAAAACATACTCAAGACTGTACTTTGCATTATAACAAATTTTCAGTGATAATTGAAAGATATAGTGATGTAAATTAGATCAGCCGATCGAATGAAGTAAAATCCACGAGTGGATATGTATTTATTTTAGGTGGAGAAGCAGCCTCTTGAAAATCATCAAAATAGACATGCATTGCCTGCTCTACAATGAAATCTGAATTTATTGTGTTAAATAAAGCGAGTGAAGAAACTAAATAATTCTGAAATTTCATGAAAGATATTTCTTATTGGCCAAAACCTTTGGCACTAGTATGTATACACTATGATAGTCAAAAAGCAATAGGTAGGGCAGGAAGCATGATGTTTAACGGTAAATCTAGTCATATAAGATGGAGACATAAAATTGTTAGAGAACTACTCTCTAGTAGAATTATTACGGTTGACTATGTGAAATCAAAGGATAATGTGTTGAATCTACTTATAAAGGGACAATCTAGAGAGGGGGTTGATAGACCATCAAAGAAAATGGGTTTAAGGCCTAGAACAAATCATTATTATGATAACTCTACTTGAAAGATTAGAGATCCCAAGATCTAGGTTCAAGGAGATCAAATAAAGTTGTGACTGATGGTTCAACATTATCAATATACTCAATTCATTCTCATGATGAAGACAACGTTCAGGAAACAAGGATAAGGCTTATGGTTTGAATATTTAATGGTTTCTAAGTTTGGCAATTTAACAAAATAGTTTGATATGAAGGATTAAATGTTTAGGAATCACTTATGTGAGGGTAAAGTAGAAGCCACTTCAAGGAGAATGATAGTAAAGGCCTATTCTCTAAGCTCTCATGAAACCAAGTCGTGTTCATGGTTGAAACGAATAAAAATTTGAAAATCATAAAAGGTACAAGGTTGGTTGTGTGACTTGTGTTGTCTAGGTGTACATTAAAGTTTGACGGTTTAAAGATACCACATCTACCGATTAACCCAGTGCATCTAATGCAAGTTCACTACGGAAATTTTAAAGGAAAATGTATTTATCTAGATGCAACTAGTCTTTTCTTGTAGATCACACACTTATAAAAAAAATTGATAAAATAGTCATTTCCCATTAATGTGGGGGAGTGTTGAGTTCTATGTGAATATGTGAATGAAAAATGGAGGTAACAAATGGAGGAAAAGTGAAGTGAGTTTTTCACTTTAAGGAAGAAAAGTTCTCCCACATTGGTGAGAGAAAGAAACTTTTTATGCTTGTATTGAGAAGCATTCCTTCATATGGATAGTGAGACACGAATAAGAGATGCCTCGCGCTGTCACTGTCGTTGCTCGCTTAACTCAATTTTGTCTTTAGATTAAACTAAGTGAAGTTTTAATCCAAAAATCCAATAGTAAAGTTTTCTCCATTTGCGAAATGCACTTCGGATGCAATATGAACGCAGTCACAATGCACCTCGAAGGGACGTGACCCTTCGAGGTATTGTTTCGTAATAAATGATGACCTGTACTCATAGGTCTGGTGCAGAACACACTGGTTTATGCCAAAAATCATTTGCGGTCGCAGGTATGGCGTAGAACCAGCACAGACGCGATGCAGGTGGGTGTCGTTTCTGAAACAGTGCACTGTTTGGCGAACTATTGTTTGCAAAACCAGCACAGACGTAGTGCAGGTGGGTGTCATTTCTGAAACAGTGCACTGTTTGGCAAACTATTGTTTCCTTTATGAAGCAATTACCTTTTGTCTATAAATACCTGAACTTTTTCTCAAGTAAAAATGCGAATTTTGAATTGAAAAACATTTTTTCTTCTTCTAAAAAACTCTAGTATGATCTTCAAATCATTGAGTGCATTTGAAGTTTAGAAAATTTGAGGTACCGCTATTTTCTAAAGTGAATCATTTTATCTTCGGAGGAAAGACTCCATTAACCTCGGGTACTTAAGGGGAATAAATTTCTTAAGGACACACCGTAAATTCGGTAAACTTGATTCAACAATTTTTCTATCTTCATCTTTATTTTTTAAGTTAGTTTTATTGTTTTTTCAGAAAATAGTATAAACTTCATTTCGATACTTGATTTGATCATTCATTTGAACTTATGTTTAAAGTTGTTGGAACTTCATTGTAGTTCTTGAAGTTGTTCTTGAACTTAGTGTTAGGAGTTGAAATTATTATATACAGATTTGTTACCTGGAATAACAAAGTTTTTAGGGTGTATGAAATTTGTCCAAAATTATGTAAAAAGACCAATTACTTATTAAATCTCCATTGTGAGACTCTTAACATGAACTAATTTTCTGATTACCAAAATAATAATGCATGATAGTAAAATCTACAGGATTAATTTGTGATCGAAATTAATACAAGTGGTGTCTAGTTAGACTTAGGAATATTAATATAATAAAGAGATTTGACTTTTCATATGTTCTGCAGATAAAGTACACTCTCTAATTCAGATATTTGTATGTCTTCTTTACTTTTCTATAGGACCTAATCTTCAATAACTATGTATAGGTTATCAAAACTTGCAAGAAAATTAGAGGGAACTCTACTAGGATAGTAAATACTACCACTCTAGTCAAATTCATCATTATGCATTCTGGCTCTATTAATGAATGAGCCTGTGCCATGCATGCATATAGATGACTCAATAGATTCTCTAAAATTTGTCGACTATTGGTGAATGATTATTAATGTGGTAATGGTATAAAAGATCTAATAAAGGAATTTAAAAATTACTACACTAAAATTTTCTTTAAATAAATATATAAGATTCAACAAGTTGTATACATCATTTATTTTGGTTCATATATGAGGCAATATAATTTTTTGATAAAGAAATAGCATTATTGGATGGTCTAAAAGAGTTGTTAAGAACTCTCATATCCAGAAATTGAAGGTGGCGAAAATGAGAATATTGCGTTGAATGTCTGGGCTTACTAGGGGAGATAGGGTTAGGAATGAGACTATTCGGGAGAAGGTGGGTGTGGCTTCGGTAGATGACAAGTTGCGGGAAGTGAGGTTGAGATGTTTTGGACATGTGATGAGGAGGGTCACGGATGCCCCAGTTCCTATGTGTGAGAGGATTTGGATGGTTTCAGACGGGGTAGAGGTAGGTCGAAGAAATGCTGGAGGGAGGTGATTAGACATGACGTGATATAAATCAGTTACAGCTTACAGAGGACGTGACCCTAGATAGGAGTTGTGGAAGACACGAATTAGGTTAGAAAGCTAGTGCAGGTGGGTGGGGCGTAGCTAGTAGATAGGATTGCTTTGGTGTAGCCTTTCTAGTAGTCGTAGGAGGGTTGGGGTGAGAGGTGTGCGCCTGATTTGATGGTGTAGAGTACTACTTTGTGGGTGTTATTTTCTGTTATTCCATCTTGTTTTATGTTTTACTTCGATTTTGTTTACTGTCTTTGGTCCTGAGCCGGGTGTCTATCAGAAACTTCCTCTCTACGTCGGAGGTAGTGGCATGGACGGCGTACATTCTACCCTCCCCAAACCCCACAATGTGGAAATACACTGGGTATGTTGTTGTTGTAGAGATATATTTACAAAAATGTGCGTAAGTTTTATATATTAATAACTCAAAAAAGATTCACATAAGTTATCTATAAAGTAATACAATTTATGTCTTTATGCTAAATACTAATGACAACTTAACAAAAGTGGTAACTTACATTAAGTACCCCTTATCATACTAGTGGTCAAAATTACTATATAAAAATAATTATCTCACGATATTTTTTTAAGCAAATCCTCGTTTGATATTGATCCCTGCCTGTTTATTAATCTCCAACAAAATAGTACATGCATGAAAGAGGGGACATACATCGTAAACTCTTGTAGCAAAGATGGGAGATGACCAGGCTCATCCCAATACAATTGTGCTGAAGATTAAAGCATTTAGTTAAACAAGGCTAAATGCATATAATTAGCATATGCTAATTCTAGTTAAACTAAATGAGGAGGAATCCTCCCTTTACATTGTAAGCTTTCAAAAAAGTACCTAGCAATATTATGCAAAAAAGAGTACCCATTGTCAAAATATAGTGTTTGCCTTTTATTGGCCTAATTCTTAGGTCGGGGATTCCATATTTTCTTTGTTCATTTTACTTAGCTTGTTCAATCTACTTAAAAGATTAGCTTAATCTCATTTTAAAATGTATATTTATTAATTGGACATAATGGTAAATTAATATTATTTATAGTTTTTGACGAGACGTGCAAAAGAAAACATGATAACCAATTCTGGAGGAAAGGAGTAAAACAGTATTGATAGATAGTGTAAATTTTATTTTTTTTTGAGCAAATACATTATTTTTCTTCCGAACTTATCTACATAATTTACTTTAAATCTTTAACTTAATATATATTTATTTATCTCCTTAATAATTTTAAAAATGAATTAATATCACCTCTAATGCTGACATGATATTTTTTTAAAATACCACTTTTAATATATATATATATATATATATATATATATATATATATATATATATATATATATATAAACTTAGATCCAACAAACACAATACAAAAAATCCAATGCTGAATTTGGATCATCGAAAAAAATTTCGTTCACTGAAGAAAATTTATCGGTATAAATAGTCACATTGACGGTATGAATGAAGTGGCGGATTGCAGTGATGTCACTAGAAATTGGTGGTTTCGCCTGATAAAACATTAATTTCGAAAGCATATGATCATCATCAGAGTGATGTGTTGGTGAAAACTAGCACTTTTAATGTGTTTTTGAGTATCGGTGACTGAGGATTTATAGTTACGAAAATTTTTTATTGTTGAATTTTGTATATGTATCCCTCCGTTTCGAATTAGATGGTCCTTTCAGCCTTGGCACACCCATTAAGAAATACAATAATTAGAAGTATATTTTACCTTTTTACCCTTCTTAACATTGTAAAATTCAATAATTAATTAAGCATGGAAAATTAGTGTAGTGAAGTACTCTTGAAAAGAAGTGGTGTCGTGCATGGTATCTTCTTATAGAAATACTAGTAGTATTCTTGAAAAGAAGAAAAAAAGTAAAGTTTCATAAAGTTTGTATTGAAAATATAAAAATGTTATTTTCAAAAAAATTTAGAAGTGTGATTATATTTAATACTATCAAGGATAGAATGGGAAGAATTTGTGTAAAATAATCTTAATTTTATAAGTTGGACAAGTAAATTAGGGTCAACTAAAATGAAATGCAAGGAGTATATATAGGGGGAGGGTGAATAAGAAAGCATTTTATAATTTATTATTTTTAAAAATATTCTTTTTGCATGGCTTCGACGAAGCATTGACATTGAGCTGATATGTAGGCGTGTGTAATGAATGCATTCTCCATTATGAGAGTGGTATTATATCTTTAGTATAATATTTAATTCACTTAAAATTTATTTAGGGAGATAAATAATTATCCATAAAGATAAAATGCTAAAGTGAATTTTGTGGACAAATTTATGGGTGTTTTTGATGTATTGTCTCAAATTTTTTTATCCGTTCACTCTATATTTTCCCTCTGTTTTATTTTTAAAAATTAATTATTTTAATTTACGTGACCAATTTATTAAATCAAGAGAAACTATCATTTTTTCAATACTATCCTATTATTAAATAACTACGTCAAATATTACTCCATCCATTTCGCTTTACTTGATTCTTGTTGACTTAACATTCCCTTTAAGAAAATAAGTAGTATTTATTAGAAACTTATTTTACTAAGCAAATCTAATTAATTTTGTTTTAAAAATCTAAATTTGAATATAATTATACACTTTATATAACTATTTAATGATGGATGTAGTATTGAAAGGACATGATAAATTTTTTCTTAATTTCATGAATTGGACAAGTAAATTTTTTTTTACTTTTTCATTCAGCATTTGGTACCGGCATTGGATCCGACTAAAACTCTAAATTCACATTCAAAAATCTCAATTTAAGGGTAAAACGCTCCCTAACAAAAGATCACTTCATACCTGGAGGGACTCGAATTGGACAAATAACTTAAAATAACTATTTTTAATAAAAAAGTCAAGTAAAATGAAACGAAAGGAGTAATAGTCTATAGATATTTAATGAATAATTGATTAAGTTTGTTTAGTAAAATAAACTTCGAATAAGTATTTTTTTAGAAAAAATGCCAAGTCAACATGGATGAAGTAAAATGAAATGAGGAATGAGAATACTAATTTCGTATCAAAATAGTTGACTTTTATTGATTTGACATGACTTTTAAGAAAATATTTATGAGTAGCTTATTTCAATAAATTAGTCTTATTATTTATACTTTAAAAATATAAATATAAATTTATAAACTTTATATAATTATTTAATAATATAAATAATATTGAAAAAATATAATAAAATTTTCTTCATTTTATAAATGAAATAATTAAATTAAAATAAATATTTTCTATTTTTAAAAAAAGAATAACTATTTTGAGACGAATACAGTATATCAAAATTAAATTCCTCATGCAGATTGGTGATGAATTAAAAAGGTTACTTCAACATATTTGGCTGCAATGAATGCAAGGAGTGTATAAATTAATGAAAAGATCAGCTTTTGTGTCAGAGAGAGAGAAAATTTGTGCGCCGAGATTAGCAAAATTATTTAGCCGCCTTAAATTAATTGGCTGCAAAAAACTAGGGGCTGTAATTTTTGAATTTTTTGAACAACGCAATAATTTAAGAAAATGATAATAGAATCTCATTTAATGATCTCATTTAATGCAATTAAACCCACTTATTAAGTTGAGGAACTAATCTGCCCAAGAATAGCAAAGGAGGATTTTTGAAAAAGAAAAAAAGGTTTAAAAAGGAGTGCTAAATAATAATATAAGCTTTCTCAAAGAAACTAATAGTTAAGATAAGACGATTATAAATTCAATAAGAAGTTTATTACGAATTAATAGAAAATGTTTGACACCTGTTGCATATGTGTATTCTAATGTAAATTTAGTTACATACTCACTTTATTTTAGGAGTTTCAAATTAACTAAACATGATATTTAAGAAAATAATTTTTTTTAAATTATTTTATAGTCCTAAATTAAAAACATGTATAATATATAAAAATGCCATTTGAAGCAACTGATTTTTTTTTTTTTCAGGATTTGTTTTAATAAGAGGAAAAAGATGAAAACTTTGACAGAGATGTATCCCCACACAACTTCATGCATGACTCTCCCTCACTTAGGGTAGCGAAAGAAGGGATAATCCCAAGTTAATCAATTTTAAACATTGTCCCTAGCTTTATCCTCTTTTACTTGTTAAATATATTATAAATAAATGTCAATTTTTATTTGTCAATTTAAAAAAATTAATAGATAATTTATTATTTTATATCCTCCGTTTCTATTTTCTTATCACATTTTTAAGTTACACCCCTTAAAAAAAATTAACTAGAAGGTAAATAACTTTCTTTATAACTCCATATTTACTCATTTTTATTTAATGTTTTTCTTTTTTGCACCATATTAGTAATATTTCTCAATATTTATTATTAATGAAAAAAAGTGAAAATAAACTGCTAGTTATGCTTGGTTTTGAAATGACAAGTAGTAACATCTATTTAAGTAAGGACTGTTAAGGATAATCCTATCCTATCAGATTCAAATCAAAAGGATAACTCAACCTTCTCATAACAATCTCTAGATAACTGAATCTAAAGTAGACATTTTATCTCTTGTAACTACTTTTATTTTATATCCATAAATACGTGTAATCTTCATTATGCAAATACAATTTTCAGAATTATTCTCTTCTAAAATTCTTTATGGTATCGGAGCAGTGATCCAACTTGCTTCTGAATAACCGCTAATTTTTTTTCTCTTTCTCATGGCTCTTCTAGCATAAATAATCTTGCTCACTTTTCTGAAAAAACTTTGATTTTCATCAATGGAACTCAACTTCAATTAAAACTCAATTCTCAAAACTACCCCACTTAGAGAGCCCAAATTACTCCTTTACTTTATGGTCACAATCTTATAGGTTATGTCACTGGTGTCAGCAAGTCACCTCCAATCACCATTGATAAAGATGGTCGTCTCTAATCCTGATTATGAATTTTAGGACTGTCAAGATCAGATAATTTTGACAGTCATAATTGCTTCTATATCCTTTTATGTAACGAATACCATCCCAGATGTCAAAATATCAGTGGAGGAAGGGACCGAATTACAAATGATATTTGCAAATAAATTAGCTACGCGAATTTTATCCTAGCGTGACAAACTCTCTAGAGCAAATAGAGATTCAGGTCCAGTTGTTGACTATCTTCATCTTATCAAATCAATTGTCGAGGAACTCTCCTTGTGCGGAAGTTCGGTTACTGGGTAGATCTTATGGTTCACGTTCTTAGTGGTGTTGGCTCTGAATTTTAAGATATTACTGCAGCTATTCATGCTAGAGATACCATTATATCATTTGATGAACTACAAGAAAACTTAATGGCTCATGAATTGTATTTGAAACAAATAGATCCCATATTTGACACCACTCTTATTTCAGCAAATCATGTCTGCAAGTGCAAGGATACAAATACTAGATCTTCGTATCAGCAAAAACAAAGTAATTCAGGGAAGAACCAACATTTTCAATATGAAAATTTTAATATTGGTTTTTCAGTAAACTCCTCATCATATAAGCCTCAAAATTCTGCACCAAGACAGCAATCTCGAGGCACGAGATCTCAAGACAAAGTTCAATGTCAATTTTGTGACAAATTGAGGCATCATGTAAAATGGTGTTATCGAGCACGTGACTATTTTTAGGACTTGTTTTCACAAAATTCTCAAGCACACTATAATGCTAATTCGGGATTCGATCAATAATGGTTGTTAGACACTGGTGCATCTCATCATATCATTAATAACTTGCGCAACCTTTCGCTTCATTCACCATATGATAGTAGTGACGAGCTACATCAAATTGATGGCTCAGGTTTTTCCATCTCGTATGTTGGTTCTGGTACTATTTCTCTCTCTACCAAAAAATTTCATCTTTCTAATGTTTTGTATGTTTTCTCTACTAAAACCAACCACATATTTGTATCAAAGTTTTGTAATTCTAACTAAGTGTCAATTGAGTTCTTTTCTGACTATTTTCTTGTGAAGGATCAGTTCACAGGGGAGATTCAGTTCAAAGGAACTCTTGATCAATCCTTGTAAAGCTTCTATCCTCTATCGTTTCAAATAATCTTGTTTTATTCAACATTCAGCTTTTTTCAGAGTCCTGACATCAACATCTTCATCATCCCAATGCTAGGATCTTTAATTTCATTTTGTCAAAGTTCCAATTACTAGCATCTTCTAGTAAAACGTTTCTTTGTAATCCTTGCCAATGTAATAAAAATCATTATTAATCCTTTGACGTTTCTTCCCTAACAAGCAATAGACCTCTTGACTTATTATATTCTGATTTATGGGGTCCTACTCCTATGCAATCAATTGATGGATTCCGTTATTATATTATCTTTGTGGACCATTACACAAAATATATATGATTTTTTTTTTAAAGGCTAAATCAGACGTGTATGTTATCTTTTCAATATTTTAAAAACTTGTCGAAAATAACTTTAATGTCAAGATAAAATTGATTTACACCGATGAGGGTGGAGAATATGTTGCACTCAAAAAATATTTTCAATCTTGTGAAATAAATTATCTGCAAACACCACCTCATACCCCAAAACATAATGGAGTAGCGGAACATCGCCATTGTCACTTAGTTGAAACTGGCCTTACGTTACTGCAAACTTCCTCCTTGCATTTTTTGTTTTTATATTTGCATTCAAAACAACCACCTACCTTATTATTTGTCTTCCCACACCACTTTTTCAGTTTTCTTCTCCTTATCAAAAGCTTTTTAATCATTCTCCCAATTATTAATCCTTGTGTGTCTTTGATTGCCTTTATTATCCTTGCCTTCGTCCTTATACCAAGTCCAAATTTGATCTCAAGTCAGTCCCCTGCGTATTTCTTAGTTACTCTTTGTATCAGAATGCATATGTTTGTTATGACTTTAAAACTTAAAAATACGTTACCTCACGTCATGTTGTCTTTCTTGAAAATATTTTTCCATATCAAACTCATCCTTCAGATTCAAAACCCAATTCAAATGGGTATGCTATCCCATTTAGTGAATCTTCTCACACTATAATCCTATTCCAATCTAATTCTTTTCCTACATCATCTCCATCTTCCAATCCTCCTGTTGAAAAATCATCATTACCTTATGATTCTTCTCATTTAATGGAAAACACTAATCCTTCTCATTCAAATGCATATACGAATCCTTCTCTTCCTACACAAAACAACATTCCTTCTTCTTCCCTAAAAAACACTCATTCCATGGTCACGCGTTCTAAGAATAATATTTATAAACCTAAATCTGTCCATCATGTAACAAAACATTCTTTACCGAAAGCACTGGAACCAACAATAATTGCATAAGCTCAGGCCCATCTTGAGTGGCACTCAGCAATTTCTAATGAATTCAATGCATTAGTTAAAAATAGTACTTGGATTCTTGTCCTTCCTGATTCTTAATAAAATTTAGTCGCTTGTAAGTGGATTTATAGGGTCAAATGGTTCAATTCAAAAATACAAGGCTCGATTGATTGCCAAGGGATACAACCAACAACCTGAAATTGATTTTGGTGAGACATTCAGCCCAGTGATTAAGCCGGTGACAATTCGTATGGTTCTTACTTTAGCTGATATATATTCCTGGCCTCTCATTCAATTGGATGTTAACAATGCTATTTTACATGGTACATTAGAAGAATAAGTGTTCATGTAACAAGTACCTGGATTCACTGATCCATCCAAATAACACCATGTCTGTAAATTAGCCAAGGCTCTTTACGGACTTAAACATTCCTTGAGGGCCTGGTACCAAGCGCTACGGTCATTTACCTTGAAGTTTGTCTTTCGACAATCAAAAAGTGATAACTTTCTTTTCATATATTGTCAAGGTACTACATGTTATTTCTTAGTGTTTGTGGATAATCTCATTGTTACGAGGCTTGATATTGCTTTTACTGTTAACAAACTCTCCCAGTTCATGAATTGTCCTAATCATCATCATTGGCAGGCTCTTAAGCGTTTTCTCAAATATCTGAAATCTATTATTGCCTTTGGTATTCATATTACTCCACAATCTTCTTTAAAGTTTTATGCTTTCTCTGATGTCGATTGGGCCGGTAATCCATCGGATAGAACATCAACCTCTGGGTTCTTTTTATATTTTGGCCATGTTCTAATCAACTGGAGTTTCAAAAAGTAGAAGATACTTGCTAGATCGTCCACTGAAGATGAATATAGGTCCGTTGCTGCAGTAGCTATCGAGGTTCAATGGGTTAAATCTCTTTTGAAGGAATTAATTGGTTATTCGATTCCACCCCCACAATATACTGTGATAACATCTCTACCATATATACATGTAAAAATCCAATTCTTCACTCCATAATGAAACACCTGAAAATTGACATTCATTTTGTTAGAGATTTGGTTAAAAAAAATGCCCTTTGAATATCTCACATCTCCTCAAAGGATCAGATTATTGACCTTCTCAGAAAGGTTTTGTCCAAGAATCAATTTCAGCTCAACAGATCTAAGATTGGTCTCCTGGATGGATCCTCAATCTTGCATGGGAGTGTTAAGGATAATCGTATCCTATTAGATTCAAAATCAAAAGGAAAACTCAACCTTATCATAACAACCTCTAGGATAACTCAATCTAATGTAGACCTATTATCTCTTGTAACTACTTTTATTTTGTATCCATAAATACGTGTAATCTTCATTATGCAAATACAATTTTCAAAATTATTCTCTTCTAAAACTCTTTAAGGACGACAACTAACTAGAAATGAATGGAGTATCTATTTTACTCTTATTATAAAATATTAATATTTTTAGTTAATTTTTAAAGCTTGAGATGACTTATCATAATTAAAGGTGATACATTAACATTATCATTTTGTTTATTGTTTCTTATGAGTATATTAAGCGAAACATAAATAAGTAACTATGAACGGAGGTAATACTACAAAGAAAATAAAATATATTTCATCCATGCATTTTTATTTATTCATTATACTAAAAGTAAATGTCTATTTTTTTATTCACTATACTAAAAATAGTTGTCAACTTTTACTAGTTTAATTTGAAAAATCTGAAGATAACTTATCACTTAGTTCCTAATTTTTTCGTGTATTAACTATAGCCATCCCAAAATACTCAATTTTTTACATTCAAAGGATGATACAAGTAAAATAGTAGGGGTGTCTCAAGTCAATAATGGACGAACAAAATGGGTGAAGGGAATAGTATAAATTACTCCGTCCATTTATAAATAAGTGGTTTTGTTGGGTTTTTTTATTTTGTTTCTAAATAAGTGATGTATTAGTTAATCAAGATGATATTGATAATGTTCTTTCAATTTTATCCTTCTTTAAATAAAGAGAATTTTACATAATCAAGAAAATACATCTTTTTCAAGCTATTCATTAAGAATAAGTTAAGTAAAAGTATTATTTATTTTTTTAGAAACCAATAACTATTTTTTAAATGTGTCTAAGCTAAAACACTCATTTATTTAGGAAACAAGGGCGTAACAACTTAGGTACACATACTTTCAGTAATAAGTTGTTTTAGTAATGTGAACGGTGTCCTATCATACAAAGTATAATAAATTATTAATTAAATGAGATTATTCGTATGTACTCTGGGTAGGTGTAAGTATTACTTTCTGATTACTAATTATGGGGTGGGGGATTGAACAGTACTTACACATCAACTAGAAAGGGAGTATTGATGGCAAAAACTCAACGCGTAATTAAAGAATATACGTGATCAACTCCAAAGTAAGGACTTGTGGTCCAACAATATAATTAAGAGAAATCAAATATCTAAATTGATTAGAAAGAAAAAAGGCGAAATATATCGAAAATATATAGTTTAAATTTATCAATACATTTTATTTTAAACATTGAAAATTATGATTTCTTTTACTGTTTCAATTGAGCATCTGAACATATGATAAAATATTCTTATTAGATATTTTTATGCATATTTTGTAAAGGCTTATGTGTGTGTTGACAAGCGTTTATTATAATCAATCGCTTAAAATAGCAATACAAAGTAGCGTAGGAAGCATTTTGTGCAAAATGGGATAAAAGGAATATTATTTAAGCAATGTATTGACTTAGTAATCCTATCAAATTGGTTTCAAGCTTACAAATAATACATCATATGGAGGTTTACTTGTAAATATACTTCGACAAGGATATGATAGCGTAAAAAATATTTTGAATAAAGTTTACTGCAATCAGCATCACAGGTCTATGGTGACTTTTGACAGTATGAGTTAGAAAATGTAGATCTAAAGTGAGTAAAATTCGAGGAGGAAATGCAATGTAACTTTCTACTACTCTAGGAAAGTTTTGCCTAAGTTTGAGTACAAAAACTTGAGTTGACTATCTGACCTCCAAACCCTATTCAACCCTCAAGTATATGTACCAAACAACCAATAATTGTACTAATCCAAAAGATCTGCGACTAATTTAATTAATTGTAATCAACTTTTGAGGAGAAATTATGCATGGTGCTATCTTGAGAACCTATAGCTAGACTTGGCTTGCAGTCCAAATAGCCTTAATTTGACGGTTTAACTTCTACTCACTCATCATCCTTAAATTAAGTTAATAGAATTTATTTTAATAAATTAAACTTTTAGAAGAAATAGTCACACTCAAGCATGATATCCTGACCGGCAAGAGTTCAGAGTTTGAGCCTTACCGTACTGTCATTCATTATTAAAAAGTTACAAGAATTTTAATATGTTGGGTGTATAAAAAACATGGTTGACTCAAGGGTATGACCAAGTGATCGATGAAGTGAGTTGAAAATCATAAAATATTAACTTTAAATCTCAGATAAAAACACTAGATATTTCTGTACCCTACAAAATAAGTCGAGAGATGGGCAAGTTAACCCAAACATTATAATTATTAAAAAGAAATGAAACATATACTATTGTACATGAGGGCAAGATTTTTTCTCGTCTCACTCGGTGGTTGATACTAGCTAGTATTGTGGCTCGACTAAATTCATATTTGCGCATTACGAGATTCATTTCTAGAGATGACACTTACCGTATAATTTTTTTCATTTCAAGGGCTCAGAATTAAGACTTTTAACTAAAAATACATAAATTTCAACCATTCCATCACAAACCACGTATTATCGCCGGAGCAAGTTGATTTTGCATTGACATAAACATGGCAAATAGAGTTGGCTTAATAGTAGTGTTCTCCATATGAGTACGTACTACTTGATCTTACAAAAAAAGATCTTTTTCCTTACTTCCATAATTTCCCATGCTGTATATTTCCATAATTCGCTGTCAGTAGAGTAAATATATGCTACGATGATGACGAAATCAACAACTAACCTACTAAATGACTCTTGCTATAAAATAAGAATTATTAAATTCTTCAAAGTACATACATAGCTTTAGTTACATCAGCATGACAACCCCATTTATAGGACCACCTTTAAATATTTGTCTATTTATACATACCCTTTATAGAAACAAAAACATATATTACCTCAATTAACACAAAACAAAAAATAACACAATTAAAGTTTTCTTCAATATGCCTCGACCAAGATGGAGTCCAACACCACAACAATTGATGATTCTACAAGATTTGTATAGAAAAGGGTTGAGAAATCCAACATCAACTCAAGTACAAACGATCACAACTCATCTTTCTCTTTATGGAAAGATTCAGTGCAAGAATGTTTTTTACTGGTTTCAAAACCACAAAGCTAGGGACAGGCAAAAACTCAGAAAAGAGATGCTCCATCAAAAGCAGAAAAATCCTAGTGATCATCATGATGATGCTCCTCAACTTCAATTTATTACTGCACCCAACAATAGCATTATTAATCTTGACTACAATTTTCCTCCTAATTTTCCTCCACTTTACCCTCACTCTCCTCCCATATTGGTTCATCAGGTACATATTTTTCTATGCATTACTTCTAAATCCTTAGTACTCCTGCGTTCATCCGGCTTTGACTTGAATCTTGTGGTTTTAAACTAAAGATATTTGAAATGTATCAAAATATTCTTTAATTTTATGGTCTTAAATATACCACGTAAAAAGTTAGAATTAAAAAGTTGTCACAGAATGAAAGTAAACAAACAAAATTGAAATGGTATGAGTACTTTTTCTTTTTTTACAACAGTCCGACAAGTAGTATTCATATTTCTTCTACCCAGCGTGATTCCACAAGTAGGATATGGGGAGAATAGAGTGTACACATACCTTATCCTATTTTCTGAAAGATAGAAAGACTGTTTCTGATAGATCTTGGGCTCAAGAAAAGTGTTTTAAAAAACAGGTTTGGAAAATATGGAAGTGAAGAAGCAGGAAACACTGAGGATAACCAAAGATGGTACGAGGATAATAATATCAGTACTGATAAGGAGAAGAGAGAGAGCAGATTGGATGCTCCAACTATAACCATATTCTCCCAAAGAACAAGGAGAAATCGCTCAGCTACCAACTAACCTTCTAGCCTAATCCTCAATCTCCATGATCTTCAATTTAGGGTCATGTCCTTGGTGACCTGAAGATGCGTTATGTCCTATCTAATCACTTCTTTTAGTTCTTCTCGGGTTTACCTCTACCTCTTCCTCTTCTTATACCTTTCATTGTCAACCTCTCCCACCTCCACAGTGGAGACATATATGCTCTTCATATAAAAGATTCAGTTTAACTCAGGTAGTAGAGAATTTTTATACTATTAGTATGATTTAACCTCATCAAGCAAATATTCTTCCACTGCTTATAGATGGTTACTGCAATTATATTTAAGGTGGCCTCATACTTAAAAGTGTAAAACTTCTATTAAATTCTATGTATAAAATGAGTTTAACTTCTCTATAGCTACAGTTTAAAAATATTTTCACACTACAATATATTAAAAGATAATTATCATGCATTAACAAAAAGTGAGCTTAGTGTTGAAATGCATAATTATCTCATCTAAAACCTTAAACCGTTAGAACAAAAAAAGCATCTTAATTTATTTAATTATTTCCACTTCCTCAGGTGTATGTCTGACTCTTTTTTATAGGACAAACACATGGAAGTTCTTTCGATAATAGGTGATAATGAGGCTCAAACTCAGAATTTTTATGTGCTCTAGTATCATGTCGAAATTTGTGACTATCTCATCTACAAACTAAAGTTATTTGAGAGAGCACAACTTAATTGTATGTCTTTTAACCATTACTATAAAAGATACAATTATAGTGTTTAATCTCATTACAAGGTAAGCATAAAGCATACGGAAACTATAAATGGTAATCAGCCTTTCTCATTTCTTTATTATTTCCTTTCTAGGCTGAAAGAAAAGATACATCATCAGCTCAAATGATGAACAACATGGGGAATGTGGATTTTCCAAAGCAATGTGTCACAGAGAATGGCATGATAAGAACAAATGTTCAAGGTTGGATGTTGATGATGACAGACATGGGCCCTAATTCTATCCCCTATTGCAGCAACAGGCCTCTTGAAACTCTTGAACTTTTCCCTATCAAAGCCACTGGCATTAAGGAGTAGGACCCTAAGAACACCACTTCTCAATATTGTTTCTTGTTGAAATTAATGTGTAGTCCTAATAAGATCTTAGCTGATGAACTGTGTGTTGGCTAATGCTATTTAATTGCTATGTTGTTCGGACTTTCTAAAAATATTACTCCCACCGTTTTAAAAAGAATGATCTACTTTTCTATTTAATCCGTTTTAAAAAAGAATGACCCCTTTCCCTTTTAAGCAACTTTTTAATTTTAACTTTTCACATGGCATGTTTAAGACCACAAGATTGAAGAACATTTTGGTACATTTAACATTTCTTTAATTTAACACCGCAAGATTTAAAAGTCTTCTTTATTTTCTTAAACTTCGTGTCAAGTCAAAGTAGATCATTCTTTTTGAAACAGAGGAAGTATCGAGTACTTTGTGTTGGATCCTCTAAAATTATTGTAGTTTTAGAGGATTCGACATACAGGATTCGACATGAGTATGAATCATTTTGGAGAATCCGAGTAACATAGGTTATTTGTACAATGGCCATGCATAGATTTGTATAATATTTTACCATTCTAGAAACCAAGTTTACCATGTCTCGAGGACACTGTGCTTTTAACGTTTTAACTTTTGAGTTTGAGTCTTGTATATGTTAGTATAATTTGTTTTTGCACTATCAAATCATAGGATATATTATTAGGTAAGTCCTCTAAAATATAAGATTTATAAATTTTAAAAATGACAAATTTTTTAATTATAATAGATAAATATGATCTAATGGTATAATTTTTTTTCAATACTAGTGGTGTAAATATTTTAAACTCTTAATGTTTACCTATATACTGATAGTGTAAAAGATACTATGCATGATAGTATCACCTAAGAAGTATGGGCACATAGCTGTTCATAAGTGAAACAACAATAACATACTCAGTGTAATCCCACAAAGTGGGGTTTAAAAAAGATAACGTGTATGCAATCCATATCGCTATCTCAAATAAAATAGAGAGACTGTTTTTGATAGATCTCTGGATTAGGACCAAAAAAGTATAAAAAGACGTAATAAAAACAACAAACTAGATAAAATAACACACCAATAGAGAATAATAGAAACAAAACACCCATAGAGTAGTTCAACAAACTATCTATCCAAAATCACAAACATCATCAAGACATCACGAACAAGAAGCTACAAGGCACACGCAAAACACTACAACTACTAATACGACTACAAACAAAACATCCCTTCATAAGTGAAACTAGTTACCTAAAAAAGACCGATGTTTTGTTATTATAACATGTAATGCATATTTATAATGTATGTGAAGACGTTGTTAGGATTCGTAATAATGAGATGTCATGCAGAAGCTAGCAAAACAAACTTCAGAAGACGCCACATAAGAAGACATGCGAGAAATACATCAAAAGAGACAATAATTTAACGTGGTTCGGTCAATCGACCTATATTCATAAAAGGAGATGAGCAATCAACTATATAAAGAGAGTACAAACTATCAAGAGACACAACCTCACACAATTCACTCAGAATAAAAAGAGGTTCACACAAGTGAAGCTACCACACTTATGTCTCACAAATTCTCCCCCCAAATGAAATTGTCAAACCCCTAGGACTACATAGTGGATACTGTCAAACTAGAAGAATGGAGCCTCTATTTATAGAGTCTACAATCTTTTCCTAAATGAACAACGACTAGCCAAATATGGAGAATATGTTTTCTTTTTTCTAAAAGGAAACCCAATTATGGTACCTAAAGGAAAACCTAATTATGGTAAGAAAGTCAGGACAAACACTCAACCATTCTCCCTCTTGGCCTGAGTTTCTGACAAAGTAAATCTGCTCCGCCTTTTTCACATAGTGCTCAACAAGTTCAATCTTCATCTCCAAAATTTCCTCCATTAAATCTTTGTCTCTACACAAAGTAACACTATGATAAAATTTCTCAAAGCAAAATCTTTATTATCGTCAAATCGGTTGCGACTAGAACTGAACCTGCCAAGATGAACACCCAAATTGGCCTCGCTCTGATACAACTTGTTAGGACCAAAATAATCAGGTTTCATGCAAAAGCTAGCAAAGCAAACCTTGAAATATGCCATATAAAAAGACATGCGAGAAATACACCAAAATAGATACAATAATTTAATGTGGTTCAGTCAATCGACCTACATGTACAAAAGGAGATGAGCAATCCACTATATAAAAGAAAGTACAAATTGAAAATCAAGAGGGGGTTGAATTGAGACGAATGGTCAAGTTAGACAGTCGACTCTCCTGCAAACAGGTATACTTAAACATAACAAAGTTAAGAGTTAACTATGCAGATAAATAAATAAGTAAATAAAATAACAACACAATGATTTATCCTAGTTTAGAACACCAATGTGATGCATACTTCCAGTTTCTTGGAATTCAAGAGTTTTCTTTCAATCCTTCAAAGTAGAGCTGGAATACAGATGTGTAAAACAAGTTCTGAAGCTTATTTTGCTATTCAAATCTTATGACACAGCTTCAACTGGTATAACTAAGTTGACGCGACCTTTCTTTTGTAATTATTATAAACAGGGAATACAAAGCTTATTAAGACTAGCTAAGATTGAGACACACTAAGATCTTCCGAGAAGTTGCGTGGATGTTTGGATCTTCAGTCTTCTCTATTTATGTTCTTCGGTTGGTACTGTCTATTTGCTCCAAAAGGAAAGCCAAGGATTTCTTCTCAAAGGATTTGATTTGACTCCTTGATTAAGGGTTATGTGTCTATATCAGATATTTTTGCATATACTAGGTGTCGACATCTAATTTTTGCCCTTCATTATTAAGTTTAATTCTGAGTTTCTTCGGTGTTAAATAAAATTACAACATTTATTTTATTCGAATAAAAGCTTTTCAAAATATTTATGTACGTAATTTTGTCATTTTAAGTAGCGATTGTATATTTTCGTATTTAAGAGATTGTATATTTTGTTATTTAAACAATTATTTTTATGAAAAATTGAATTTTTATCAAGGGTTATCTTGAAAATTGATTTAAATATATTTTTTGTTGTCAAAAATAATTTATTCGGAAAGATATTTGTTTGATTTTGTTAAACCAAGAAGCTCCGAATTAAATCGGTTGATAATTCATATCAAATTTTATTTTAATTCTAGTCAATTTATTGAATTTGATTATGATTGAAATTAATTTGGCCACAATTGCAAGGCAATTAACCAATTGATTTTTCAATATGAGTTAAATTTAAATAAACTTGACTGAAATTATAATTTAGGTCTATTTATTAAATAAATTAGTCCTAAATCCTAATTAATCTAACCCCTAAACCCAAAACAGCCCCCTCCCCAATTTTTTTTTTAAATTTGGGCCAACTGAAACAAGACCAACTCCCCCTTCCCTTAAACCAAATAACAGCCAACACCCAGCCTAAGCCTGTCAAACGGATCGGTTTGACCCGGCCCAAACCGGCCCACTTAACCAACCCGACCTGGTCAGCCCACGGGTTGTAGGATCCTGGGTCCCGGGCTGGGTTATTTTTTTTTAGCCCGGTTAACTCGGCCCGGACCAAACCCGGTTCAGGCACGCCTATTAACCGGCCCGGATCCTTTTTTTTTTAAGTCTTTGACCGTTTGACCCATTTGACCGTTGGGCCCAACGACTATATTATCGTTTACGCCCCAAAAAAGGCTAATTGACCTTTATTTTTTTAAAAAAAATCAATTAAAATATCTTTTTAAACCCAAAAAAAATTCTATAAATACCCTACACTTTCAAATCATTTTCCACACAATTTTCATTCTCTCAAATCTCATTCTCTCTCAAATCTCAATTCTCAAAATTCAAATATTCTATATATTTTCTAAAGTGCTCAATTTAATTTTTAAATTTTGTGATTACAAAGTACGAGTGGAAGTTTCTAAAGTCGAACCTTCGGATACTTCCAAAATTTGATATTGTCGTTTCATCTCTTACTTTTAATTTTTAATTAGTGTATTAATTGTTGAATATTTAATTTTATTATATTTGTGTATTTTGAATTTTTTTTAGTTTAATTTATATTATGGATAAATTAAGAAACCTCGCCACTAAAAGTTCAAAAAAAATTATCTCGGAAGTGGCAGTGGTAGTAAAAAGCGAATTACTAGGGGTAGACGTACTTCAAGTAGTAGATATACTCGTGTGCCTCCGCCTCCGGTACCACTTAGTTAACCTTTTGAGGAAGAAATAGGTGTAGGTGCTCACGATATGGATTATGTAGAAGCTCAGGAAAATTATGGTATAGAAGAAGAAAATAAAGTAGATGCGGTTGATTTAGATAAAGATGATGAAAATATTGGTGAGATACCCGCAGTAAGAAATGCTAATGTTAGATCTAAATTGGTTAATCGTCCTCCCCGTACCCCAAGAGCTTGTAAAACAACTAGTATTGCATGAAAATTTTTTACACGTATATCAAATACTGAGGTGCAATGCAATGTTTGTCAACAAATATATAAGCATAAAAGAGGAGGCACGCATGGGGGTACGGGTACGTTAATGAGACATATAAGTGATAATCACGAAAGAGAGTAAAATATTGAAAAAAGTGGTGCAGATGTTGGTGGGCCAACATAAACTAGAATGGACCCAGCAACCGGTCAGGTAATGAAGAAGTATAATAAATTAAGGGACCGGGAAGAAATAGCAAAAATGGTAGTTGTGGGTTATTTTCCTTTCAGTTTTCCTTCTTCTGATGCTTTTATTCATTATATTCAAACAATTTATAATCCTATGTTTAATGGTATTCCTAGAAGTACTTGTCGGGCCGATATTTTTAGACTTCATTCACAATATGATTTTTATTTATCTATGTTGTTAAAAAATATTCCATGTAGAATGGCTCTAACTTCTAATCTTGGTCGTGTTGTTAATAAAAATGATTATTTAACCATTACTTGTCACTGGATAGATAGTAATTTTGTTATGCAAAAACGTATTCTAGCTTTTTTGTATGATGAAGATTGTAAACATACTGGAGATTTTATTGATGATTCGATTGCTAAAGTTGCAGAATTTTATGGTATTGAAAATCAAATCTTATGTATTGTTTTTGATAGTGTTTCTAACAACAAAACTGTTATTACAAAGTTAAAATCTAATCTATCTTCGCCGTTACCTAAAATATTTCATGTTAAGTGTGCTTGTCATATATATAATTTAATTGTAAAAGATGGTCTTAAGTTTTTTTAGCTTTATATTGAAAAAATTCGGCTTGTTGTTGGTTTTATTCAAGGAAATAATCGAAGAAAAAGAATTAGAAACTTTAAAGTTAAATGTGAACAAAATGGACTTGCACCAATATTAATGTCTGAAGAATGTGATACTAGATGGAATGCTACGTATGATTTTTTAAAAACTTGTCACAAATATTGAGTTCCTAGTACACTATCTTTTAACCAACATTGTGATTCATTTGCTGATTCGGCTGAATGTATGCTACATGATTCTGATTGGGCTGTAATTGATGATCGTTAAGTTTTTGAAAAAAAATTATATAGCTACGGTTGAATTTTTCGGTGCTTATTATCCTACTGTTTGTAATATTTTAGCATATATAACTGATATTTCTAGTTTGCTCAAAGACTATAATAATAAAGAAGGTTACAAGGAAGCTGTTGGTGCTATGTTTACTAAATTTAAAAAATATTTTTTTTTGATCCCCCTATTTATTTGGTTGATGTTATGCTAAATCCGTGTATGAAATATAATACTATGTACCACTTTAGTACTCTTATTTATTCTAACTTGGAGATAAATACTAATAATGATTCTGATGAAGAAGAATAAGAACAACTAAATTTGAGGACGGCTATGACTGATGCGAACGGTTACATAGATAAACTATATAACCATTATGCTGATTTACTTGATTTAGCTGTACTGACAAATATCACTCCAACTGTTGCTCCTCATCCTCTCGAGGAGCCATCATCTTCTAAAAGGCCGGCACATAGTGGTTTTTCTGATTACTTTTATGATTTAAATTGTTGGAACAGTGTTGAGGCGGGAGCTTACACAACAACTTATTGGTAAGAGCTTAAGTATTATCTTCGAATGCTGATAGAGGATCGCAGACGACGGATCAACATGTTGGATTGATGGAGGAATAATGAAACACAATATCTTGTGCTTTCAAGATTAGCTAGAGATATATTGAATGTTCCAATGTCAACCGTTGCATTAGAGAGCGCTTTTAGTCAGGGACGACAGCAACTTGAAGACAACCGACACTCATTAGGAAGAAATGCTATAAATGTTCTAGTTTGCCTTGGAGATTGGATTAGAGCGGAACGAAGAAATCAAGGAATGGAGGTGGAGCCTAAGGACGACCAGAAACTTGAAGAAATTATGACTTCAAAAGAGAACTCAGCAGAATCAAGTCCAATGCATGGTTTTGCCCCCATTGACTTTGACTATCGTATGCAAGTTTCCGTTGATATTAACATAGATGAGTTGGAAAAAATGATTAGAACTTTGTAGATTTTTCATTCATGTACATTATAAATTTTGAATCATTTTACAATTAATAAAATATAACATTCATTCACTCCTCTTTTCATTTAATGATTTAAATTGAATTTCTAGTTTAAATTAAATAATTAATTTAAATATATTACTAATTTACTATCAAGTATTATTAATTTATTATATTAAGTAGCATATTTTTTAAAGTAGTACATATATTGAATGGTACGTATATATGTGTATATATTTTCTATAGACTCTAAAGTAGTATATATTTAACGTATACATGTGTCTATGTTTCCTAAATTAGTATATATATCATTATATTGTAGTATATATCTTGTAGCATATTTTTTAAAGTATTAAATATATTGAATGGTACGTATATATGTGTATATATAGAATATAGACTCTACAAGAGTGTATATTTAACGTATACATGTGCATATATTTTATAAATTAATATATAACTATATATATATATATATAGTGTTTGTGTGTGTGTGTGTGTATTGTAGTATATATATTGCAGTATATGTTTTATTTAAGGTGGTAGATATATATTGAATGGTACGTATATATGTGTATATATCTTCTATAGACGCTAAGGTAGTGTATATTTAACGTAGACATGTGTATATGTTTTATATATTAGTATATATATCATTATATTGTACACAATATATATATATATAGTGTGTGTGTGTGTGTGTGTGTGTATATTGTAGTATATTTTATTTAAACAGACTAAACGTAACGGGGCGGTTCCGGGTTGACCCAGCCCGGCCTAATTAACAGCCCTAACCTAGCCCAATAATCCTATACCCCAATCGGCCTACTCTCCAAATAACCCCAACCCAGGCTCAATTTTCTTCTCCTTTCAACCTTTACCCGGCAATACAACACCAGTGAACAACGTACAACTTCAACATCAACAACCGACAACAGCCAAACCCACCAGCCATCAGTCATTAACAACAATATCAATGTCAACAGCTCCAACCAAACAACAATCCAACAATATCAACAACATCGAACAATAGCAACAATTTCAACGCAAAATTCAACGTGTCCAACAACAATTTCAACCCAATACCCAACAACGGCTACAACCCGACCCAACGACAACGAACCCTTAAATCATAGAAACCTCTCTCTCCATCTTATCTCTGCCATTCTCAAACTTAGAGCTATCATTGTTGACTTTTGATTCAAGATTATGTGTCTCTAACCCCAAAATCTAATTTGAATCAAAAGCTGTCAATTTGAATCCGAATTTTAGGGATATGTTTTTCTTTACTGGTTTATTTCTTCTCCTTTCCTAACGGTTATTTTTTAGATGAAAACCAATATTTTCCCTATAAATAGAAATTGAGGGAAAGAAGGCAAGAGGAGGATTTTTGGGGGGGAAATTTGAGGATTCGGGAGGTACATGCTGTCATACTCAATTTTTACCTAAGGTCAAAATAAGCACGACATTATGGACTTTAAAAAGAATTAATTTGTACAGAGTCGCCACCTAATTTTTAAGAAAAAATAGGAAACCTAATTATTTATTAACAAGTATGACTTTATTTAATTTATGAACCAAATTAGATTCTATGTAAGGGTTTAAATTACTCCAAAGGAAAGAGATTGGGCATCCTTCAGAATCCACAAATGTGGTTTCCGGCCAGACTTAGGTTTATTAAAAGATAAAGGAAAAAGGCAATGTTTATAATTATAAATATATGCATTAAATAATATAATATGTATGTTGTCGTAAAATATACAAACAAAAGTATATTAGTGGATGTATGTAAAGAATAGACTAAATTGAATAAAGAAAACTTATTTTAAAGAAAAGACTACATAATATTTTTAGTGTAAAAGTGTGAATTGTTTGATTAAATATCTAAATCAATTTAATATAAATATTGATGGCCTAAATTTGCCTAAACGCGCGATGGATACTGTGTAAGTAAAAACATCCCCGTCCAATACCAAAAAAATAAAATTTTCACTATAATCGCTATTTTTACAAGTGTAAGAATATAAAATACAAACATAAAAATTAAAATCTTGTTTGCATGCCATTCTCAATAAATATTCCCAATAACTTGTGTAAACACTTGTAGTAAAATGTTAGTAACAAATAAACAAGTATCAAAATAAATTAAGAACATATGTGCATATATGTATAAAAAAATATATTTTTTCGTTAAAAGGTAGGCTCAGATTAGATTTTAAATACGACATGGCTACGAAGTGGTTGCTGATTTATTAGCCGTCCGAAATCGTCTTGCCAAGATACGAATCATAAAACTTTTTGTGTTGTTATAAAAATTTCGTCATCGTCCGAATTTATTTATTTTATTACGTATTTGTAATATCCATCTTTTTATTTGTGGAGGCTTCGAAAATCGACAACAAATTTTTTCATCAACCACCAAAATATCAACAAAATAATAAAGGAAATGGTTTGAACCATTCACAATTAGTTTCCAATAATTATTACAAGCGAAATAGTGCCAACTAACATAGAAAAAATAAAATTAAACTACCAAATTAATTGCAAAGTAGAATTATCAAATACTACTAATAGAAAATAAAAAGTAATCACTTAAAAAAATTTAATACCAAAGCCAGCTAAATATGAACAAACTAACACTATTCACCCAAAAAGATAATGCAAATGTCACTGAAAAATGCAACATAATCACCAGAAGCTTTGGTCAGCCAAAAGTTTAAAGCAAACAACATCAAATTACGTCATTCTTAACAATAACAATAACAATAACAATAACAATTAGATAAAAATGGTAGAAAATGAAGCGAGTAAGGAGGATGTTGAAACTACAACGAACCAATCAAAAAATTAGAGAAAATAGCAATCAAACAAATGCAATAATAGTAACACTAGAAAAGACATAAATCCAACCAAATTTATGATAAACGGAAGTGGGAGAGGCCCAGTTGGTGGAGTGGATGGCGACGGCAAAGAGGGGGATGGGTAGTATGGTGGTGGTTCGTTGGAAAAGGGTAGTTGTTGGTGTTGCTATGGGTAGCACCGGTGAGTTTGGGGGAGAGAGAGTGAGGGAAAGGTGGTGTCGGGGGTGGAAGACGGTGGTCGCCGGAGTTGTGTGGTCGAGGTTTGGCGGCTGTTTTAGCGGTGGCTTTTCGCCCGAGCAAATAGCAACGAGATTATCAAAGAGAAAGGAGGAAGTGGGTGCAGCCCTTGTGGTCGCCAGGTGAAGGCAGTGGAGGCGACACCAATGTTTTATTGGAGAGATGAGGAAAGAGGGGGAGTAAAGAGAGCGAGAGAGCCGATGTTTTGTGTGTATGTGTATTATTTTTTCTGTTAAAATAATTTCCCTTCTCCTCTTTTATTTATAATAAAAAATAAATACATTCTTTAATCAAAATATAATAACCTATCTTCTTAACCATTAAATAATATATATTAACCAAAGGATAAAAGATCTAATCAGTCATCTAATTAACATAAGACTTTGTCTCTCTCTTTCCTTTTTCAAATCAAACAAGCCTTTTGTTGAACATTCATCTCAAGAACAATATGAACAACAACAAGAACACTCATGAACAATAACAATATCTAATCCGCCCAACCCTTCAATAACACTAAATAAAAGCTCAAATCATGGAACTTAGACTCAAGTGTGCTAGGGAAACAACAAGCTAACATAAGAAACTACTAAGACAAGCAAAATAACAACTAAATCTAGACACAAATTCGGTCAAACAATAACAACACTTCGGCCATGACACCAAACCCGTAGAATAACTTCTTTTTGTGAGATTTTCGACCTTGGACACCTCTTCTAATGTTAGAAAACAAAGATCTAACACTAGAACACACAAAACACACAAAAAACACAAGGAAACTAGATTTCAAATTTCGGCCTAAACACAAAAACGTGGACAAATTACTATTTTTGAGTTTTTTCAGCTTTTCAACATTTTTTTATTTTTAAGTGAATAATCCCAAGATTGATCTCGTGGGAACGAAATCAATAATGGATCTGATACCAAATGATACCAAACGGTATCTACAAGAGCATAAAATAGTCCACAAACTCACAAAACAGTCCACACGTACAAGACATCAAACGAAAATAACAAACACACAAACTTGAAAGTAAAGAGATAGATAACTTGATACAAAGAGAATATAAAATGTAGCAACTAAAGAGTGTATCAAACTCTAAAACCTCTACAAATCACATTAACAAGAACCAATTTCTTACGGGAAAATAAGAGAAACTCGGTTCACTCAATCACTCTCGTTTCTAGCCGTCTCACAACACAAGTGAAACCTTTCACTTGTGAAGCTTAAAATGTTTGGTGGTCTACTCTCTTCTTGAGATAAAATATGGTGTTCAATGTTATAAAGTAATTTTAAAATGAGCTAACTAAGCAAATAAGACTAAGGGGTTCCTACTTATAGTCTATTACAAAAGAGAGGGGAAATGACACTTTTACCCTTAATGAAGGGAGTGGGTTTGGAGTGTATAAATGGGGCAGCCTTGTAGTTTTTTTATGACACTCAAGGCATGTCTTCACACTTTAATACATATACTCTCTTGGACGAACTTAAGACATGCTCAAACACATCCATCTTCATGAATGTGCCTTGAAGACGTTGTAGTTCCTGAGCTTGGCTCCTAAGGAATGGTATTGAGCTCTCGATTCCCATTTTCCACTCTTTTGCAAAGGCCTTCACACTCTTCCCTCTTCTTGGATATGGTTAGAGTATGGCTAATTATGTTTGTACCCTCTTTGAACTCGTATCACTTGTAATTCTTGTGCTCTTTACGTTTGTATCATCCTCTCCATCTTGAAAGGAATTTGTCGTTAAATTTACACCTTGCAAAACCAAAGAGAGGGAAACAAGCACACAATTCTCATGGTATGAGGATTAGCATTAGTGTCACAAATTATTTAATCACGCCAAGGGGGTACAATTTTGGAATATATCCAATAATTATTTGTTATGATCATGAAACACTTAATACAAACATCACAAAGGACTTGGCTAAGATAGACATCAAGGGAAGAGGAGTGCAACCCAAGACCATCACATATATCAATAAGCCAAGGTTGTTCACATTTGAAATACATCCATGGGTCCTTTGTGTATGATATGAAAAGTTTAGCATGAATGGCACAAAGGATGTGGTTTTGGCAAATACCAAGAGATAAGGAAACTATAATGGTTTTGATGGCCCTACTATTCCCAAAAGGTAAGACTAACTTTGGCTTAGGAACCATAAGATACATTTGTTTCATTACCTCAACAAAGGACCTCATCAAATATAGTGTCGCTATTGATCCTAAGGTCCACCTTACCCACATATCATTATCATTCAAACATGGAAATCAGCCACCAAACTTACTACCTCTACATAATACACATTCAAAATCAACATGGTTATCATCATAGGTAAAGTGGTAGTATAAGAAGGAATCAAGTGTGAAGACTTCATACCGAGGGGTTACACTTTTAAAATACAATCTGCAATCCATTGTTTTGACAATGAAATATTTAGTATGAGCATTACAAAGGATAGGGATAAGGCTAACATCAAGGGAGAATGAGCACAAATCGAGACAATTTCTTTCCCACCCCACTAATGCACGGGGATCAAATGGATAAAGTAGCCAAGGGCATAAGCTGAGGCAACTCATTCCTTTTACTAGAGAATCAAGCCCACAATCACCCAAGGCATTACTCACAACTTTGACATACACATGGTCATTATGAACAAGACTAATATCATGGATTTCATTACCCAAGTTCAAAGGACCATATTCATTATCTAGATCAACATTACAAGCATCAACACTAACTTGAAAATTTTTAATCATACCATTTACCTATTCAAGTAGTGAGCTATTCTTAGGAGTACATTGATTATTATACACACCCAAAATACTACCAAGGAAGGATGCTTGAACTTCTACACTATCTATACCCGAAACCACATCAACTTGGATATTAATATCCACATCACAACTTTTTAAACATAAGGAAGTGTAAAGTGTACCAATTTTACCTTGGTTTGTACTAGGGCAGCCCACTTGCATTGAATTCTCGACCAAGAATGCAATTGGAACACCATGTTTGGGATGGATTTTTTTTGGATTCTCCTTTGGGAATATATCATCTTGTACCTGCATATGAACCAATGCTAGGCAAAATACTAGCACTTGGGTTAGTGAGTAACAAGGGTTCTTTATGGATAAAATCCACAATCAAGCATTTTTTTCCCTTCCAACTTCACTACCCATGGATTCCCTTTCCCTTTCCCTCTTTTCTTTACATTCTTCTTGTACCTCATCATCAAATTTCTCTCCATCTTGAGGCTTGGCCTCATTCTTCTCGGAGTCTAACGCTCCCTCTTTTTCTACTTGGACGAGGTATTTCTGGGTTAGTGTAGCTTGGGAAGGATACATTGGATTTAGTAGAGTGTAGGGTCTTTGAATTGGAGGATTTTGGAGTGAAGGATTCGAGTTTAGGGATGGAATTTTGGTTCCAAGTCCTCCTTGTGGAACTTGGTGGAGTGAGGAACGGCTAGGTCCATCTTGCTCTCCGCTTTGGGAGTAAAGATTGACTTGGTTTTGAGCACTTGGTGGATATAATCTTTGGTGCAAGGTCTCGGGAGTAATAGTAGGTGAGGTGTTTTGAGGGGTATGAGGTCGAGAACTCCTTTGGCTTTCCACCCTATCCAACCTTTCACTCGTTGAGGCCACATATGAACCCAACTTCTCAATATTTTCCCTCATCCTAGCCACACCTCGAGACAAGGTTTCAAGACTAGCTAAGAGGACATTCATAACATTATTGTCCACAGTTGGAGCATTGGAATTTTTGGGTTCCATTTGCAATTGTACCTACAAAACAAGCAAACGTTAGTTCAAAATACACTCACGCATTCTTCACACTCGGATTCCTCTCTCGGTTCTTCAAGTGTTGTAAGCCGGCTATCAACTTGTGAGAACTCAGGAATGAGTCTACTCTTGAGTTAGAGTGGATTTCGGTTCGAAGACTCAAAGAAGTTTTGTACACACTTGAACCGAGAACAACTATGAATTGTAAACGAGCAAAGCACCACATGTAACGGTTAACACAAAAAAAGTACTCAAAAACTAATTCAGAACTTAGTAGGTTGTTACTAGTTTTCAACTAGTATAGGAGTCAATAAAAAAAATGAAACTAATAAAGACAAGGAAAGAGACTTGGAATGTCCTATGACTTGAGTTTTGTTGTTGGTGTGGCCCTCAATTTTTGTTAAATTTTGGCCGTTTGGGGTGTTGTTTTGTTGAATTTGTTGTAGTTCAACTTGAATGATTCAATATTGTTTGTTTGGTGTGATTTTCGGTTTTGGAATGATGAGAAAAGGCTTGGGACTCTTTTTTTACAAGGACAAAAGGTGTCCATCAACTTTTCACCAACTTGCACTAAAATAGAAAGATACCTTTTTGCTTTGTCTTTGTCCCTTTCGTTTTTTACCTTTCTTGAAAGATGTTTTGACACTCTTTTGGTAAGAAATCTTTTTGGTGGGTCTTTGTTTCTTTTCCACTTTGTTGTTGTCTTGAAAGTAGTCCCAATACTAACACAAGACTTTGCCTCTCTCTTTCCTTTTTCATATCAAACAATCCTTTTGTTGAACATTCATCTCAAGAACAATATGAACAACAACAAGAACACTCATGAAAAACAACAATATCTAATCCGCCCAACCCTTCAACAACACTAAACAAAAGCTCAAATCATGGAACTTAGACTCAAGTGTGCTAGGGAAACAACAAGCTAACACACGAAACTACTAAGACAAGCAAAATAACAACTAAATCTAGACACAAATTTGGTCAAACAATAACAACACATCAGTCACGACACCAAACCCGTAGAATAACTTCTTTTTGTGATTTTTTTGACCTTGGACACCTCTTCTAATGTTAGAAAAAAAAAGATCTAACACTATAACACACAAAACACACAAAAATCACAATAAAAATAGATTTCAAATTTCGGCCTAAACACAAAAACGTGGACAAATTACTATTTTTGAGTTTTTTCAGCTTTTCAACACTTTTTTTTTATTTTTAAGTAAATAATCCCAAGATTGATCTAGTGGGAATGAAATAAATGATGGCTCTGATACCAAATAATACCAAACGGTATCTACAAGAGCACAAAATAGTCCACAAACTCACAAACAGTCCACACGTACAAGACATCAAATGGAAACAACAAATACACAAACTTGAAAGATAAAGAGATAGATAACTTGACACAAAGAGAATATAAAATGTAGCAACTAAAGAGTGTATCAAACTCTAAAACCTCTACAAATCACATTAACAAGCACCAAGTTCTTACGGGAAAACAAGAGAAACTCGGTTCACTCAATCACTCTCGTTTCTAGTCATCTCACAACACAAGTGGAACCTTTCACTTATGAAGCTTAAAATGTTTGGTGGTCTACTCTCTTCTTGAGATAAAATATGGTGTTCAATGTTACAAAGTAATTTTAAAATGAGCTAACTAAGCAAATAAGACTAAGGGGTTCCTACTTATAGTCTATTACAAAAGAGAGGGGAAATGACACTTTTACCCTTCATGAAGGGGGTGGGTTTGGAGTGTATAAGTGGGACTGCCTTGTAGTGTTTTAATGACACTCAAGGCATGTCTTCACACTTTAATACATACACTCCCTTGGACGAACTTAAGACATGCTCAAACACATCCATCTTCATGAATGTGCCTTGAAGACATTGTAGTTCCTGATCTTGGTTCCTAAGGAATGGTCTTGAGCTATCGATACCCATTTGCCTCTCTTTTGCAAAGGCCTTCACACTCTTCCCTCTTCTTAGATATGGTTCGAGTATGGTTACTTGTGTTTGTACCCTCTTTGCACTCGTATCACTTGTAATCCTTGTGTTCTTTACGCTTGTATCAGGATGGGTAGGATGTATTTGAAATAAAAGTGAATAATTCCTCAATGAGCATTACACTGCATTTGTTCTTTCAACATTTGTTGTGCTTTGACGCGTGATCTTCTTCGTGGCGATTCGTTGTCCCTTGTTTTGTATTCATTTCGACTTTTTTTGAATTTTGTGTTGGAGTTTTCCCCCTTTTTTCAAGAAATTATATATGTTTTGTTCTTTTGTTATTTATTTTTTTGTGGGGTTTTGCTCCTTTTGAAGACGTTTTTTCATTTTTGTTCATCTGAAACAACATATTCTTTGCATTTTGCGTTTTTGATCTTGAATCTTTTTCCATAATTTTCACGTATTTAGTGAACTCAAGGAGGTAGGGCCAAGAGAGGGATAGTGCATGTGGCACTTAAAAAGATATAGGCATAAATGCGATTATACAAAGAAAAGGTTTTAGGCTCAAAAGGAGGAATGCTAGGGATCAATGTCACTTGATAGGCTGTAAAAGGGTCAATCGGTTCAAAGAAGGCCTACAATCCTTTCCTAAATCAAGTGCAAATCAGAATTTTTCCTCAACAAACATTAAGGCCAAGTTCCAGATCAACAATGCAATGCAATGCAATGCAATGAATTAAACTAAAGCTGGCCACACAATGCAAATAAGATGATGAGGTTGATTTCGTTCTTCTTTTAGATGTATGCAAGAGAATTTTCAGGCGTTACTCAGGTGTGATAAAAGGTACCAAGAGAATCTATGGTTTACCATGTAATCGGTCCTTTACATCATACCAATTTGTTCTTTCTCATGCACACTCCTAACAGTATTGGTATCAACCAAGTCAATTTTATTTTTTATTTAAAAAGAATGGGATCGGATCCAAATGAGGGTTGCCTACGTATCTTGTGAAAACAAGAATCAGGTCTGCCTAATTTAGGCAAATTTATGAACTTGTATGTGATATGATGAAATTGTAAAAAAAATGATGATCATCCTTAAAAATAATACGAAAGACGACCAGGAATGAACTACTTTTAACATCAAAACTGTTTTGATCAAATGATCGAGAGAATGGATGTTATGCATGGGGAGAGCTTTGAAACAATTTCAGTATGCTGACAAGATTGAAAAAGTCAGACATTGAAGGAATTATGACATTATTTCGCTGCAATAGGCAGGATTATTATAACTGAAAAATATTGAACCCTTACTTTTGAAAGTGAGGATCAACACGCCATAAATTTAATGGTTTATGACATTCAAAAGAAGAAACTAGGTATTTTTGCACAAAAATCAGGTGAGGATCTAGAGGTAGGCCGGCTAGGCACTAATATCATTAAGACTTGAGTTTAAAGAGCTATTGATTTGTGCTCTTAAAGGCTTTTGGAGAGCGTCTTTGAACTGTTCTAGAAAATTGCCCCAGTATGAATACCAAAAAAATTATTCTGAAAGAGCGAAGAGACCGAACCCTAATGTAGGGTTGCCTACGTATCTTGTCAAGACAAGAATCAGGTCAAAAAATAGTTCAAACCTATATGCAGCTAGTGGCGATGTTGGTAAGGTGTATCTTTTAACTGATCAACCATGCAAAACAAAGATTAGATTACACCTTCCTACAAAAGAATAAATAATTTAGAACAAACAAATATGTACAGACACAATAATCCTTCAAATATATACAAAAACTATAATAATATGTGACGTAAATTGTGAACCCTTCTAACATAAAGTTGATTAATAATGCATGCGCCTAAAAAGGTGTTGTTCTAGCTCTATTCTATGTTCGACTAAGAGCGGGTTTGCTTTATCTATGGTTCTCAAGCGAACTACAAGAGTGAGAAGGCTACGCGGGCATACAGAAAAAGATTCGAACACCCCGCGCATACGCCAACTCTCCTAAATTTAGGATTTTGAAAGAAATTTGTGGGTGCACAAAACACACCTCACTTGTATGTGTGATTGTGTCAGTTTTTCCAAATGGAAGAAATATGAACGGAATGACAGTTTATATAAAGTAATAAACAAATAATAAATAAGCTAGACAAAATAATTAACAATTTATACCACACAAACAAGATAAATCAAGACAATTAGAAAGAAACAAATAATAATGTAGAAAAATATAAATATTTACCTAAATCTGTAATGGTTAGAACCTTGCATCCCAAGTGGAGTCACCAAACTGTCATACCTAATTTTTACTTAAGATCAAAACGAGCACGGCATTATGGACTTTAAAAAGAATTAATTTGTACAGAGTCTCCACCTAATTTTTAAGGAAAAATAGGAAAACTATTTCTTTATTAACAAGTATGAATTTATTTAATTTATGAACCAAATTAGATTCTAGGTAAGGGTTCAAATTACTACGAAGGAAAGGGATTAGGCATCCTTCAGAATCCACAAATATGGTTTCCGGCCAGACTTAGGTTTATTAAAAGATAAAGAAAAAAGTCAATGTTTATAATTACAAATATATGCATTAAATAATATAATATCTATGTTGTCGTAAAATATACAAACAAAAGTATATTAGTGTATGTATGTAAGGAATTGCCTAAACCGAATAAAGAAAACTTATTTTAAAGAAAAGATTACGTAATATTTTTAGTGTAAAAAGTGTGAATTATTTGATGAAATATCTAAATTAATTTAATATAAATATTGACAGCCCAAATTACCTAAATCACGATAAATACTGTGTAAGTAAAAATATCCCAGCCCAATGCCCCAAAAAATAAATTTTTTACTATAATCACTATTTGTACAAGTGTAAGAACATAAAATACAAAACATAAAAATTAAAATCTTCTTTGCATGTCATTCCCGATAAATATTCTCTATAACCTGTATAAACACTTGTAGTAAAATGTTAGTAACAAATAAACAACTATCAAAATAAATTGAGAACGTATTTGTGCATATATGTATAAAAAATATAATTTTCCGTGAAAAGGTAGGCTCATATTAGATTTTAAATACGACAGGACTACAAAGTGGTTGCTGATTTATTAACCGTCCTAAATTGTCTTGCCAAGATACGAATCATAAAACTTTATGCGTTGTTATAAAAATTTCGTCATCGCCCGAATTTATTTATTTTATTACGTATTTGTATACGTAATATCCATCTTTTTATTTGTGGAGGCCTCAAAAATCAACGACAAATTTCTTCATCGGCCATCAAATTACCACCAAAATATCAACAAAATAATAAAGAAAACGAGAACCATTCACAATTAGTTTCCAATAATTCTTACAAGCGAAATAGTGCCAACTAACATAGAAAAAAATAGAATTAAACTACCAAATTAATTGCAAAGTAGAAGTATCAAATACTACTAGTAGCAAATAAAAAGTAATCACTTAAAAAAAATTAATACCAAAGCCAGCTAAATATGAACAAACTAATACTATTAACCCCCTAAAAAATAATTCAAAGATCACTGGAAAATGCAACATAATCACCAAAAGCGTTGGTGTAGCCAAAAGTTTAAAGCAAACAACATCAAATTTAGTCATTCTTAACAATAATAATACAAAATAGATAAAAATGGTAGAAAATGAAACAGGTAAAGAGGATGTTGAAACTAGAACGAATCAACCAAAAAATTAGAAAAAATAACAATCAAACAAATGTAATAATAGTAACACTAGGAAAGACATAAATCTAACCAAATGTGTGATAAACGGGAGAGGGGGAGGCATGGTTGATGGAGCAGTTGGAGAAGGAAAAAAGGGGGACGGGCAGCATGGTGGTGGTTCGCTGGAAAAGGGTTGTTGTTGGTGTTGCCGTGGGTAGTGCCAATGAGTTCGGGGTAGAGAGAGTGAGGGAAAGGTGGTGTCGGAGGTGGGGGACTGTGGTCGCCGAAGTTGTTTAGTCGTGGTTTGGCGGTTGTTTTAACTGTGGCTTTTCGCCGGAGTAGATAACGATGAGATTATCGAAGAAAAGGGAGAAAGTGGGTGCAGCCGTGGTGGTCGCCCGTAAAGGCAGTGGAGGCGGCACCGATGTTTTATTGGGGAGATGAGGAGAGAGAGAGAGCCGATGTTTTGTGTACATATGGATTTTTTTTTTGTTAAAATAATTTCCCCTCTCCCCTTTTATTTATAATAAAAAAGAAATCCTTTCTTTATCCAAAAAAATAATAACCTATCTTCTTAACCATTAAATAATATATATTAAATAATGTACAAAAATATGAATGCGATATATAATTACAGAAAAAATATAAATAATAAATAAAAAATATAAATATCTTTGAAAAATATATTATGTTATAAATAATCAAAATTATACTGCATAGTAAAGAATGACAGTGCTATGCTGTGTACGTATACAGATAACTGTGCAGAAATTTAAAGTGATAATAAACTGATAAAAATTCCAACATTTACAAAATTAAAGATAATTATCAATAAATTATGCAAAGTTAAAATATGACAATAAATTGATAAAAAAAATCCTAAAAAATGATGATTATCATTAGTTTGTACTTTAACGATCATAAAGCCTAAAAGTGTTAATTTTAAGTATGGAGAGCCAAAATTGGGTGTCAACACATGCTTCTAATCCTACGTAACCAAAAATTCTAGAAGAGACAGACTCAAAAACTCAATTCTGACAAAAAATTAAACTCCGAAGAGTTGAAATTTAAATTTCGGTGGTGGAAGTTCATCATCAAAGCTTGTTGCCCTAAGAAGATATGAGACTGTTGTTTGGGTTGGTTTTGGCTTGAAAATATGTGTTTAATGCCATCAAAGAGTGTAAGATTGAAAATTAAGGCTGCATATTCAAAAACTTGGAATGGTTTTGTTGGACCACATAATAAAAATGAGCCTGCGGCCAAGTTGTTCGAAGGCCCAAGCTGAATAGTTGCCCGATTAATGTAATTATATAGGACCAGTTTTGTATTAACTAGAACATGAGGTAGTATATATAAAGAGAGCAGTATATTCTAGAAGCTTGGTTCTTCAGAAAAAAAAAAGAGCGTACAAATATTTTCTCTCTTTCTCTCTCTGAGTTCATAAATAAACATTGCTAAGTTTCATAATTTATTCATCTCCATTTTGGTATGTTTACATGGTATCAAAGCAGGAAATTCATTTCCTGATGTCGTATGCTACATAGCGATCTTACCCTTGTTGATTTTTGTGGTCGATTTTGCATTGGTCGAAGTCAGATTCAGTTCGCCGGAGTCAGATTTAGTTCACCGGAGTTCTAGGTTAGCCGAAGTCAGATTTAAATTTTTTTTGTAGAATTCAGTTCGTACACCTTCGTTGTTCGAAGTTGTGGTCACCGGGTTATCCTGGAAGTGCTCAAATCATTGATCTAGGGGTTTTTTCGATTTTGTTGATTTTTTTGCAGTAAAGGTCATCTTTTTCGGTGATAAGGAGAAGCTGGTATTTTCGATACTCGATTTTGATTTTTTTTGCCATTCTCTGTTGCGGTCTGTTTTACTTTTGAAATCTCTGATTATGGTTTCCACTACATCATCTGATACCGCTACTACTACTACCTTTGTACCCGAACATTTGAGTCCCTTTCAAAATTTTTCTTCTGATATACCTGGAATTTTTCTAGTTCTGAATTCTTTTAAGGGTACTGGTTTTGGAGGATGGAGAAGAAATATGGTCGTATCTCTTTTGGCTAGGAACAAAATTGTTTTCGTTGATGGTAGTTTTCCACGACCTTCTGATGATTCACCTAGTCTTAGGCAATGGAATAGGTGTAACCATTTAGTAATCTCCTGGATCACTAGTTCCCTTTCCCTTGAGATAGTCGAAAGTGTTCAATACTCAAAAACTGCAGAGAGTATTTGGAATCAGTTAGATAAAAAGTATGGAATTGTGAACGGAACTGGGATTTTTGAACTTAAGAAGTAGATTGCCTCTACTAGTTAGGGCTGCCTGGATATTACTTCCTACTTCAATAAACTTAAGAAGTTATGGGATGAACTGGGTTTTATGAGTAGTAGGAGTGCCAATAGATGTACCTGCACAGCTAGGACTACTCTTCTTCAGGAAGATGAGGAGAATAAACTTTACCAATTCCTTGTGGGCCTCAATGAGATACATGTAGGGATTCGAGGGAATCTCTGTATGATGAATCCTCTCCCATCTCTTGACACTGCCTATAGTATCTTTTTACAAGATGAGAGGCAGAGACAAGTGATTTTTCAGACCCTATTCACAACTGATTCAGCTTCTTTCAGTACTTATATCAATTCTTCTACCAGGCAACCTCTTCCAAAGGGTACGCCTTCTACGTATTCTCCAGCCCCAAGGCACACTCCTTTGAAGCTCAATCTTTTATGCAAATACTGTAAGAATCCTGTGCATTTGATTGACAAGTCTTATAAGCTCAATCGGTATCCTCCTCATTTCAAGTTCACCAAAAATAACAAATCCGCTGCAGCTGTAGAAGTCCAGCCAGTCAATTCTCCTGGACCTGATGTATAGGGTGTTTTATCATAACATTCCACTGAACCTTAGTCTGTGATTCCTGGTTTGACAAAGGAACAATATTATCAGTTGGTTCACTCTGTTCAGAACACTCAAATTTTTTATAATCAGTCTTGTCTCATGGCTTTTGCAAATTTTGTAGGTATTCTTTCTATGTCTGCTGATATTGAACATAGTTCCAGTATGTGCTTGCTAGGAGATTTGTCTAGTTGCTCATGGATTTTAGATTCCGGTGCCACACACCACATAACTTACAATAAAGACCTTCTCTTTGATATTCATCCCTTAAATATACCCTACCTAGTCAATCTACCTAATGGGTACAAAATTAAAGTCACCTGTACTGGTTCTCTTAATTTTCTTTCTTTTACACTACATAATGTTCTGTATTTGCCCTCTTTCCATTTCAATCTTATATCTATTTCTCAATTGACTTCTCAATTAGATTGCTCAGTCTATTTTACTAAAAATATTTATTTTCTACAGGCCCCTTCACTGAAGAGGCCAGTGGAACTTGGTAAATTGGATGCTGGACTCTACAAAATTTAGATTTCTCACACTGCTGACTCATGTGCCCCCATTTCTACTATTTCAATTCCTGCATGTGCTTCTACTGTGCCAGCCACTACTATTTCTCCATTACCCGTTGTTATTTCTTAACCTTGTATAAATCATCTTGCGTCTAACCATTGTAAATCTCATTCTACATCTAATAAAATGGAGATTTTATGGCATAACCATTTAGGTCACATTTCTTTTGCCAGAATAAAGGATATTTCTTCTATTCCTTGTATTTTTTATTCTAAGCAATCTTTCATTTGCTCTACTTGCCCTATGGCTAGACAAGCTAGACTCTCTTTTCCTGTAAGCTCTATTAAAATTGTTTCCCCTTTTGAATTGATTCATATGGATTCTTGGGGTCCTTATAGTACCCCAACTTATGGTGGGTGTAAGTATTTCCTAACTATTGTTGATGACTACACCTGGTCCACTTGGACTCACCTTATGGGTTCCAAAAGTAATGTTTTTCCACTATTAAAAACCTTCTTTTTGATGGTCAAAACTCAATTTGGTGTTTCAGTCAAGGCTGTTCGAAGTGACAATGCCCTAGACTTAGGTTCTAGTACCTCTAATAGCCAGTATTTCTTAGATCATGGAATTATTCATCAGATCTCTTGTCCCCACAACCCCAACAAAATGGTGTTGTGGAAAGAAAGCATAGATACCTCCTTGAAACCTCTAGAGCCTTACTTTTTCAGTCCAAATTACCCTTTTTATTTTGGGGTGATTGTGTTCTCACAGCCACCTACTTGATTAATAGATTTCCTTTCCCTTTACTTAACAACAAATCCCCTTTTGAACTTTTACACAACCAGGCTCCCTCCTTTTCTCATCTAAGAACTTTTGGCTGCCTTTGCTTCAACACTATACCTAAGGTTCATAAGGATAAATTTCAACCTAAAGCTGATCTGTGTGTTTTCATAGGTTATCCCTCAGGTAAGAAAGGTTATAAGCTATATAATTTGCATACTAAACTCACTCTTGTGTCTAGAGATGTTGTTTTTCATGAATCCATATTTCCTTTTGCTCTTCCTCTTTCTCTTTCTTCTTCTACATCTTCTTCCCCACCTATTATTTTTTCTGATTCTGATCCTCCTCCTTCTACTTATTTTCCACCTTTTGTTCCTTCCACTTCTTTGCTCTTTCTCTTTCTCTTTCTCTTTCTTCTTCTATATCTTCTTCCCCACCTATTATTTTTTCTGATTCTGATCCTCCTCCTCCTACTTATTCTCCACCTTCTGTTCCTTCCATTTTTTCTACCTCTACTTCTACCTCCCTTCCTGCTCCTCGGAGATCTTTCAGTCCCCATTCTGTTCCTTCTTATCTTCACCCATATATCTGCACTTTACCTCCTTTCTCGTATAGTTCTATTTCTATTTCTACTAGTACTGACGCTTCTACTAGCACTGTTGTTTTGGAACCTACTTCTTATTCTCAGGTAGCCTCCATACCTGCTTGGCAAGATGCTATGAAAAAAGAGTTTGAGGCACTTGAGGCCAACCATACATGGTATGTGGTTCCTCTTCCTCCTGGCAAGAAACCTATTGGTTGTAAATGGGTTTTCAAAGTCAAGTACAAAGTTGATGGGTCTTTAGAAAGATATTAGGCCAGGATGGTTTGTAGAGGTGATACCCAGGTTGAGGGTTTAGATTTCACTGAGACTTTCTCTCTTGTTATCAAGTTTTTCACTATTAAGTGCTTGATTTCTGTAGCTGTTAAGAAGCAATGGTCTATATTTTAGTTGGATGTTAATAATGCCTTCCTCCATGGTGATTTAGAGGAAGAATTCTACATGAAATTACCACCTGTTTTTTTTGCTCCTGCATCTGTAGCTTCTTCCCCTATGGTTTGTCGTCTTCAGAAGTCTTTATATGGTCTTCGACAGGCGTCTAGGCAATGGTACGCCAAGTTGTCTGCAGCTTTATGTTCAAGAGGGTACACACATTTCATGAATGACTATTCTTTGTTTACTAGAAGATCTGAATCTTCTATTATTATTTTGGCTGTGTATGTGGATGACATTATTCTCACGGGTGATGATTTCATTGAGATTTCCAATCTCAAGTTATTTTTGGTATCTCATTTTCGGATCAAGGATTTGTGGGTTCTTAGCTATTTTGGGGCATCCAGGTTACTTACTCTGCATAGGGTCTTTTTCTGCATCAGCAAAAATTTATTCATGATCTTCTTTTGGAATTTGGTTATGATTCTGTCACTGCTGTTGCTTGTCCTTTTGACCTTAATGTGAAGTTGCAAGCCACATCAGGTGATCTCTTGAGTTCTCCTGAAGCTTATCGGAGTTTGGTGGGCAAGTTGAACTTTTTGACACATACTCGGCCTGACTTGTGCTTTGTTTTTCAGCACCTAAACCAATTTATTCAGTCACCTCGCGTTCCTCATATGCATGCTGCTCTACATACTTTGCGGTATCTTAAAGGGTCTTCAGATGTTGGTGTTTTTCTCAGTGCTTCTTCTTCTCTTTCTCTTTCAGCTTTTTGTGACAGTGATTGGGCTACTTGCCCCGATACTAAGCGCTCCGTTTCTGGTTTTTGTATTTTTCTTGGTGATTCTTTGGTGAGTTGAAAGGCTAAGAAGCAGTCTGTCATATCTCTTTCATCTGCCGAGATTGAATATAGAGCCCTTAGTAAGGTTGTTGCTAAGTTATCTTGGACTGTTAGGTTGTTAGCTGACCTTGGTGTTCCTGTTGATCTGCCTGTCCCTGTTTACTATTATAATCAAACTGCTATTCATATAGCCCGTAATCCCGTGTTCCATGAACGCACTAAGCACATCGAGGTCAATTTTCATTTCACTCGTCAACAACTTCTTCCTGGTCTTATCTCCTTGCATCATGTCTCCACTACGGCTCAGCTCACTGATATTTTTACGAAGCCTATTACTGGGCTTCATCATCTTTCCATTCTTCCCAAGCTGGGTGTGCTTCCCCACTCCACCTTGAGGGGGGTTGGACTACATAATAAAAATGAGCCCGCGGCCCAGTTGTTCGAAGGCCCAAGTTGAATAGTTACCTGATTAATTTAATTATATAGGATCAGTTTTGTATTAACTAGAACATGAGGTAGTGTATATAAAGAGAGTAGTATATTCTAGAAGCTTGGCTCTTCAAAAAAAAAAAAAGCATACAAATATTTTCTCTCTTTCTCTCTCTGAGTTCATGAATAAACATTGTTAAGTTTCATGGTTTATTCATCTCGATTTTGGTATGTTTACAGGTTTAGTAAATATGTGTTAATCTTAACGTTTTTTTTTTCTTTAGAATGATATTTTGTTAGCATTCGAATATTATTATTGTTTGATAATAGCTCCTGCTTTACACTTTCTTATTTTTTTATTCATTGTTTAAGAAATCGGTGCTAAATGAATGACTAGTCCATGTTTTGATACTTCATCTGATTGATTATTGGCTAAAATATTCACGTCTTTTCATTCATTAGTTTGACAATATAATCGAATTAATCTGTGTATTTATTTTTTTTGGTTAAGCAACTTTTTCTCTCTTTGATGATTTCATTAGTCTATGTAAGTAACTCTGCCTCTCTTTGATTACTTCATTAGTGGAGTATCGAGCCATTATTGGCCAAAGTAAAAACTGATAGGCCTCCTACTAGTAGTGCAACTAAGTTGGCTAAAGTTATTGCTTCATCAAGTGTTGTGGTGCTTGTGGTTTCACTATTTGGGGCTATGTTTGTTAAGATCTTAAACCTTAAAAAGAAAAAAAAAATTGTCTTTGAATTTAGGTTGAGGTAATGTGATGTAAGGTGGGGGGATTATCTGGACTTTTTATTTTTTGAAGCTTATTTGTCACTTTGTTGCTTGGAATAATTATTTTGTTGAACTGATGAGTATGCTTCAGTAATCCTGTTGAATTCTCATCATTTTTTGATGAGTTTTTGTGCAAGGAATGAAGAATATACTCAGCTACTTCGCATCAAAATTGTTTTGTCATGTAATGCAGATTGTTGTCTCCTTGATCTCAAATGTATATTATTATGTAGATTAGGATAATCATTAGTTCCTAACCAACAGTTCTTGTTCTCATGTTTCTTATACTATCCCATGTTTCTTCTACCATGTCTAAATTTTAAGGGAACTTTTAACAAATAACAATAATAATAATAATTGTTTTGTTCAAGTTAAAGGATAATTATAGGTATTTCTTCTTTTATGGTATATTTTCGGACAACTTAATTGCATTGGTTGATAAAATTTTCTTTAAATAAATGGTAAGTGATTTGTTCTAATAATATATATGTATATATATATCAAGTATATGTTTTCGATATAAATGTAGCTTAAGTAATGCACTAATCCTTATTTTTTATTTGATACATGTGAAAGAATCCGAGTCTAATTGGACTCCACACCCCTCATTCCGTTTGGGTCAAGCCCGAAATCGAGTCAAGCCTCATTAGAGTCCAAACTGGACTGATATACATAGAACAACACAAGTATACCGGATGGTATACATCTATATACAGCTGATATACGCTGTAAGGCAGCTGATATTGGTGCATATTAAAAGTAGAAGCAAACATGCTGATTTTTCTATGCTGATACGAAGAGTATACAGGGTTTTATATGGTGACATGCAACGTATATATAGAAAAACGCAAAGGAAAAATCTGTGATATACAACTGTTATACTCTTCAAAAATGGACCCAAAATCCATAATTCAAAGCCCAAAAGCTGGGCAGCTTTACTGACGGGCCAATTAAGGGCCCAACTTCTGTTCTTGTATTCATTTTTTGTAGCTTACAATTTATCTTTGTTTATTTGTATTAACTAAAATTTTAATCGATTAATCTAGATAAATTCTCTAAGGTGTTGTCATTTTATTTTATCTTAATTTTGTTTACTTAACTCATAATTTTTCACCTAATTTCTATTGTCTAGAATGGATTAATTGTTCCTTCGATTTTCTTCTAAAAACAAGTCTTTTAAAGATGAAGTATTTTATTCCCAGAATGACATTTGTTTTAGTCATGTAACTAATAGTTCATTTAGATTAAAGTAATTTTATCCAAACCTAAGAAACTAATTTGTTTTGAAGATTAACTTTTTAAAAAAATTAGCAAAACACTTTTAATTTGATACGCTCTTGACTTTTAAAAAAAAAAAAAGTGTTACTTACAACAAAAATGAACTTTCTACTTACAACAAAAATGAACTTTCTTGCGGTAATAATAATACGAAAGTAGGCATGTAACTTTTCTTTCTCCACGAAAGTGAAAATTGATTTATCTCTTAAATCCAAAAGAAAAATTGCCACTTAGTTTAATTCAAATAGAATATTTCTCCTTTGAATAAATAAGTGTCATGTTTTAAATAAATAATTTTAGTATTTTCTATAAAATTAAGTCTTTGCGAAAATTAGCCACATTTAGTTAGTCAAGTTAGTGTTTTGGTAAACCATTGTAAACGGACGCTCCTAAGTGTCTTAAAAAACTTCTTACGGCATTAATTGAACCCTTACCCATTTTCTTTAGTTTTAAAGGTTTATTTATGTTTTTGAACCTTTGAAATTCTTTTAAGTTTTTCTTGATTTTTATAGAAAAATCAAGTGGTGACTCTGTGAATTTCTCAAAATTGTTTCAAAATTTTCTTGAATCTTTTGAAATAATTTCAGAGAGATCAAAATCATTTTCTTTTTTAAATGAAATTCGAAAAGGATAAAATACTAGGTTGTTTGCCTTTCATCACTACCATTCATGTCCATATTACATATGTCCATGAAGCGAGGATGATTTCATTTCCACGTGCTCTGCGATCTTGTTGATTTACTTCCTTGCATTGATGAGATCTTTGAGAGATCTTTTATTGATGCCGAATCTGGATTCTAAGTTTATCTTCTATAAAGATCTTTCTTTCCTTGATTATACCTCTTGATGTATCTTTCTTGCATTGAAGGGATTTTTAAGGGATCTTTTATTGATGTCGTATCCAGGATTTCAAGTGTATCTTCTATGACGATCTTTCTTGCCTTAATTATGTATCCTGTAAATTAACAATAGATTAGTTTGTCATTATTAAAATATAATACTTTGATATAGGAGGCTAACACAAACTGTCAAGAGAGACAACCTTACACAATTTACCCAGAATAAAAGAGGTTCACATAAGTGATGCTGCCACATTTGTATCTCCCAAATTCTTCCCCTAAATGAAACTCTCAAACCCCTATAACTACATTGTGGATGCTGCCAAACAAGAAGAAATGAGCTTCTATTTATAGAGTCTACAACTTTTTCCTACATGAACAAGGATTAGCTAAATATAGAGAATATGTTTTCCTTTTTCTAAAGGGAAACCCAATTATAATATCTAAAGAAAAACTCAATTATGATAAGAAAGTCAGGACAAACACTCAACAGAAGTGACCTTTAAATCTAACTCACCTCTAAAAGTTGACTCATGAAGGATGATTGCTTAAGATTATATATAGAGATAGAAATTCATTTTCTCAACCAACGTTTGATTTAAACATTCTTTGACATAGTGTGGATTATGAAAAACCAAATATTTAGAAAACACCACAATAGGGATTGATGAGTGTAGCTCTGATATTATATGCATATATGTCCCTTAGGTTTAATTCAAACTCTAACTTATGAGGAGAAAATTGCTCAAAGTCATAGAAATCTATTCTTCAATTAATATAGAACTAACGGTATAAAAATTCTTCAAAGACTGTCAGTGATATACTGAAGGAAAGTGGAGATGACGTTAAGTTTGCATGGCCCTTATGGGCTGGCCACACACGTGCTAAAGTGGTAAATTCTCGACAAAATATAAAAGAGGACCACAAGCTTATGTAATTACCTCAACCAACTCATGGGAACACTCCTCGGAGTATATTATAAGTTGAATCCACGTCTATATTGTGCTTCCCCCCTCCTCTTTTTTTTTCTTTATACATCCACATATTGATTCTTATTCAATGTGCCAATTTTTTCCATCCTAAGCAGATGTTTGGTAATGCAATTTGAAATCAACTCTTGTTTGTAAAATCTGCACAAAATTTTGATTTTAATTTTAAATCATAATTTTAAAATTTCAAATTCTCCAAAAAAGGAGGATTTCTAATTTAAATTGTGATTTCAATTGTTTTTAAAATGCAAAACTTGACCATAGTAAGTATTTCTTTTAAAAAAAATTATCATTTAATTTTTTTATAAAATGGGCTCCAACTAACGTTAAGAGATTGTACGTACACTACTAAAAAAATGAGTCGAAAACTATGACTTTTCAACGGAGGCTGATAATACTGTATTTTTTAACAGTGATATCATGTGAAAGGATTGTATTAAATAATAATTAATAACTATTATTGTTGATTAGTGAATCTTTATAATTATGTGCATTTGAAAGTATAATAGCATATAGCTAGTATTTATTTATAAAAAGAATATAAAAATTATATATGATTTCTTGAACAAATGCCTTAGAATAATTTACTCATTTGATAAGATTATATAAGAGTTGAAGGAATTTTGATAATTTTCACAATCGATATTTTTATATTTATGACAATAATAATAACATACCTAGTATAAGCTCGCAAAATACAGTCTAGGAAAGATACAATGTATGTTGACCTTACCTCTCCCTCAACGATAAAGATTCTGTTTCCATTAGATTGCAATTAGTTATTTGGAAATCATGATAAGCAAAATACAATTTAAGATAAAATTCAAATAAAATTTCAACTGTAAATCAATATAATTTAAAATCATAATTTTAAACTGTGATTGGAAAGTCCAAACAACCTAACTGTGGTAAAATAGTTGTAATAAGACAAGG
>NC_061121.1:211182150-211240870 GCF_002878395.1 Capsicum annuum
CAAATTAACTATATAAATAGTCATAGTGCTCCACATTATTAGAGTACTTAGATTGAACCAATATTCTCAATTAGAAGTTAAGTATTGTGATAACTAAAGTCCTAATAATTTGAGACTCAATTTATTTTTATTAATTTGCGAGACTTAATTTAGCTGTGGATCTTTTAAATTGTTAAAAATGTGAATGTGTACCAAATAGTCATAGTGCTCCACATTATTAGAGTACACCCCCCCCCCCCCTTTGTGTATTACTATATATAATAAGAGGGAGTTAACTCAGGCAACAGGTTGACATGTCTATTTGTATTGCCTGCTTTAGTTGTCTCAATCATAATTTTACAATATCATTCTTAATTAATTATTATAAGTTAATAATATTTAATAAAAAAATAAAATAGATATTTATGACATGTCCACTTTAGCTGCTTTAACCGTAATTTTACTATATCACCCCTAAGTAATTATAAAAATCATATAAATATTAAAAATTAATAATATCTAATAGAAAAGATAACATAAAAATAAAATGATAAATTAAATCTTAATATTTAAATTAACTTGACGTCTTATATGAGATCCACTTAATTTTTTTCACAAGTATTTTTATGGTAATTTTGCTATATTGCTTCTAATTAGTTATTATAAGTCATTTAAGAATGTCTGTCTTGCTGCTTCCATCGTTATTTTACTATTATAAGTTATTTAAGACATGCCTGTCTCCCTACTTTCATCGTTATTTTACTCTATCACCCTTGATTAATTATTATGGTCGTTTAAGCATTAAGATATTAAAAATATTTCAAACAAAGATAAAATAGACACAAATGATATGTCAACATAAAAAATTTGCTTGACTGTCGAAATTATATTAGTGCACATAAATTGGGATGAGACGGAGAAAGACATAAAGTAATATACATTATTTAAAAATTAGATAAAAAGTACTGTAAATCATAATAATTAAGAACTCTATAATATATATATATATATATATCTATATAAAGTAATTGATTGTCGAAATTCTATATTGCCACGTAACCTGGAATGGGAGAAAGTATTCATATCTTATTGTAAAATTATGTCAAAAAAATTCTTATAGATCAATAATTAATAGCTTAGAAAATTTATAAGATCTAAAATATTTGGTTGACGCTCGAAATTATATCAGTTTCACTTAAATTGGAATAAAAAAAATATTATAAATCACAATAATTAAATAAATTTAAATTATTTTAATGATTGATTATATTTATAAATCATAAAAATTATTTTTTAAAAATTATTTTAATAATTAATTATTTAAATTGTATTTGTGTCCCATAAATTACGACAAAAATATATCACGAACCATTAATATCTAGTCAAAACAGATATGCTTCATAAAAGATCAAGATCGTTCACACCAAATGGGTGTATACATAATATATAATTATCACTTGACTATAGTTGACTAAATATATTTTCATTTCATTGTCTTCGTTAATCTTGACATATAAATTAATATTTTTTAAATATAAGCACTTGATCAATGTAGATAAGTCTTACATTAGTTTTTTTTCCTTTTTTTTTAGTCATTGAACGGCCTTTAGGTTTCATTGTTCATATATATACTACTCCCTCCGTCCCAAATTATCCGTCTCAAATTTTCTAATTTGATTTTCCATTTTACTTGTCCTTTTTCATTAATCAAGAAGAAACAATTTTTTTTTCCATGTTTTACCCTTTGCATTAATTATTTTTTCTTCAAATTAAAACATAAACATCATTTAATAGGGACACTATGGTAAACTAGCCATGTTATTAATTATTTTTCTTAATTAATGTGTTATCTCAATTTGGGATGGGTAATTTGGGATGGAGGGAATAGTGTCATTTAGCCCGTGCAATGCCCGGATCCAAAATTAATACTCACTCTATTTCAATTTATTTAATTTATTTTTCTTTTTAGTGTGTTTAAAAATTATCTCTTTTTTTTTCCAGTTATTTAATTTTAATTTTTCATATAACATGTTTAAGACCACAAATAAAAAATAATTTGATACATTCTACCTGTCTTAAGCTTAAGGCCACAAGATTAAAAAATCTTCTTTATTTTCTTTAATTTTGTGTCAAATCACAATTAGACAAACTAACTAAAACACAATGAGTATGTAGAAATTAAATTTTTAATTGCTTTATATAAGAGAGAAAACATAGGTAGGCGTTTGACCATGAAAATAAAAAATTCTGATGTTGGAGTTGAAATTGCAATTGTGTTCGATCATATATTTTTGAAATTGTAATTGTGTTGGTGTGGTGGTTCAGCATCTCACCCCTTAAGCAAGAGGTTGGAGGTTCGATCCCCACCTCTGGTGAATGAAAAAAATTCTGTGGCCAGTTTTCTACCGCTTAGTGCACTGACAGTAGGAACGGAGGATTAGTTTGACAGCTGCCGGCTGTGGGGATACCTTGAAAAAAAAAAAAATTTTTTTTAGACTTCTAAAAAGAGAACATGTGAAATAAAAAGATAAAAAAAAGTGAATAGCAACTCTCTCCCTCAGTATCTACATTTTGGGGATATTCCCTGATGCCTGAATAGATACAAGTAATAACAATATTTAAATCGCAACGTCTATCCTTTAATAAGAAACAACTATAACAACGAAAAAGAAATTATTAAGTTATTAGAAGTGAAAAGATATGCATAAGGAAATTTCAAAGAACAGTAGAAAGAGAAATTGATAATGCGAAAAAAATACAGAAAAGAGCAAATGTGACCAACTTAAAGGAGAAAGTGGGGGACAAGAAAACTCTTAAAAAGAGTTATGTCAGCTTATTATAGGTGTGCGGAACTTTGATTTATTAAAACTGGGTGATTTTTCTATTAGGGAGAATAAATTGGATATCAAAAAAATGTGAAATAACATTATGACCTTCCTTTGTCACTTTAGTTACCAAAATACTAGCCAAAAAAATGTTATTCAAGTCCTTTTCCTTCGAGTCAAATACATTTTCTGTTAATTTAAATAACATAAGTGGAGTGCAAAGAAAAAAGAGTTGAAGTTTGAAATTGAAAATAAAAAAAAAATCCGATATTTCTTCTATACAATCACTCACACATGCTTTTTTTATATCCAATGTTGCAGATTGTCAGGTGTGTTGGCGTTAATTGGGTCGTGACAAAAAGGGTTGTGTAGTTTTCTTTTCCTTTTTACCTTTTCACGCCAACATTGCCAAAGAACAACAAATTCTCTCTCTCTCTAAAAAAAAAAAAAGAGTTAATTCCTCAAATTTTCACTTAATATAAAAGTATTCCGTCAAACTAATTTTTGAATATTTTTAAATAATATTGTCACTTAATTTGCCGTTTTATCTATCTAAAGTAACTTTTATTTTTATCAATAATATTGTCACCAAACTACACATATCATCACAATATTGGTAACTTTTAAAAAATGATACATGTATCTTTTATTTCTAACAAAAGTTTTTATATTTATCATTTACTTTTCTTTTTTGTTTAAAATTTAGTTTAATTATAGAATTTATTGTACAAATGTGCAAAGATGAATAGTAATTATGCATCACTGATATTATTTTTTTTAGCTAATTTTTATCTTTTGTTAAGAGGAACTTCTTAAATACCAAATCTTTTGTAATTGCAAACTTGAGATTAATTTGTAGGAGAAAAACGTGAGAAGATGGTATGATTTTTTTATGAAAATAGTATTTTAAATTGCACTTTCATTTTGCTCTAGTTACATGAATATAATTTATTTTATTAAGATATATTTAAAGTATGTTAAATAAATTTTATATAATTAATGGGTATTTGATCTAAAAATAAAAGTTGAAATATATATGAATAAATTTTTCATTAAAATTTTAATTTTTCTGCTAGTTTCACCTTGTTAGAAATACATATGTAGTTTAGTGATAATACTGTCCAAAAAAAATTGAAAGTTACTTTAGTGAGATGTTCCCTACAAGTTGAGTGATAATATTGTCCTAAAAAATTCAAAAATTACTTTAGCGAGATACTTTTATAAGTTGAGTGACAATTTGAGGAATTAACTCGAAAAAAGTTAGAAACGCAGAAAGGAAAAATAAATCTCAAAGTGATACCACCTAGCTGTACCTCTTTTGGGATCAATATCAGCAATGCAGTTCATCCAACGATAAACTTAATCCAAATTATAGAGCTACGACACAATCAAATCCGAACGAATAAAATGTTGAATTGAATCGTACCAGTCTCTACTGGGGGTTATTACTCATTTTTGTACTTGCTGTTTTATTTATTTCTACTTGTAGTTTTACTACTCCTTTTTTTTATGTTGCACATGACTTACTGTTATAACTCCTCTAAAAAAATATCATTTTACTTTAATTAAAAAAATAATTTTAAAATTTTTCTTTTACTCTTAATGATGTAATTTACAACCATCCGAATGTTTAAGGATCATTTTAGACCGTAAATTTCAAAAGCGCTTTTTTTTTTCTTAAACACCATTTTAAGTCAAAAATTATCACATAAAATGAGACGAAGAGAGTAAATTTTAAAAGATGGTTTGATGTGAGTTGTTAATCAGTACGTTCTTCATTTCAATTTATTTGACCTATTTTTTTTAGTTCGTTGATCTTGAGCGTATCTATATGTCTAAATTCCAAGAATTACCCCTAATAGGACTTGTTCTATGCACTAAATTAATGCTTTGTTCCTATTGTCTTTGAGCTATAATTACATACCTTATCTAATAGACATGATTCGTTGATGCAGGGCTAAATTGTGATGAAATTGGACGTAATTCAATGCATTAACATGAAACTAATGATGATGGAAGCTTTGGGAGTGATTTGATGAGCATAAGGATACTGCAATTAAGCTCGAAAAACATAGAAATAAAGTCAGAAACATAGAAATAAAGTAAGGAGCGAAGAAATAGGCAACGAGCTGCAAAGGAACAAAAGTCACAAGCACTGCATTGCGGATCCTAGTCCCCGCGTGTAATACCCCGCATATTTCTAATCCTGTGATTCATACTTGAGTACATTACTTACAATGAATATCCTAGTGATAGGATAGCTTATGATCCATTAAGCATGTTCATATGAGTTACTTAAGGTAATACAAGCTAAGAGTTTTTAAATCCATCAAGTTTTAGTGTTCGATTTTGCAAGGGTCATATTTGAACGAGTATAACTAGATGCTAATGTGGTATTTTGGCTGATTTAGACCTACCGAATTGTACAGAATCGAATTAGATTTTCAACGATACCAATTTCGCCTTAATCTAATACCCGAGCGAAAAGTTATGCCCATTTTCGTGAGAGACAGTAAGCATAGGTGATTGGTTAGGAGCCGCCCAACCCAAGTATAGGCGATCACTTGGGCGCCGCCTAAGTCAATTTCAGGTGTCAAAAATACTCCGTCTTGAGTTATTTTAAAAGTAATTAAGTCTTTAAATACTCCTTACACGTCCTTAAACTTAACCCTACGAAATATATAGCTTCTAAACATACTGAAACCCTATTTTCATCTCAAAGCTCATCATCCAAGAGCACTAAAGGAGAAAAATAACTAGGGTTGCATAATTAAGCTTGAAGATCCGATTTCAAGGAAATTCCTCCAGTCAATCATCAAGAATCTTCTTTCTAAGGTATGCGTAGTGTTCATCCACGGATTCCTTTCATTCGTGGAGTTCAAGAATCAATCTTTAAAATACAAAAGCTTGGTTGATTGACACCCGTCCAGTCGGGGCAGAGATTGGACCCCTCCAGTCTCACAGCTGTCCTTACCAGTGGCGCGGTATTGACACCCCTTCAGTCGGGACAGAGATTGGACCCCAGCTTAGCCATAAAGGCATACATGGGGCATACCAGTTAAACACTACTTCCCACAGTTTTAGTATCAGTCTCAGTAAAAGAACTCAAATAGTTCTTCAGATTTCAGTATATAAAGGACTGTTATATACAGTCGTCCATGTTATCAGTTTCAGTATTAGTTATGACAGTTATCAGTAAACCATGCATTAGCTTACAGGTCATGCTATCACATATTCACGGTCCCAATTTCTATATATTTATGTTTGCACTCCCATATTCATATTAGTCAGTCAGTGTTGTTCATGCATGAAACCCTTTATGTTCAGCCTACCTTCCTCGTATACTCAGTACTCCAGTTGTACTGACGCATTTGCGCTATAGTGCTTTCTTTTCATGTTACACCATAGGTTTCGAGACACGAGCTCCAGCCCAGCAGTAGTGGTAGCATTCTAGTCGCAGAGACACAGTGAGTCCTCATTGATTCGACGACAATATGATTTAATTCTTATATTTATTCTTCAGTTCAGTTTTATGGAGTTAGTTGGAGACATGTTTCTTCAACTCCTTATTCAGAAAGTTTAGAGGCTTTCGGATTTACTTTCAAATTTACGTTCAGATTTAGTTGTTTTGGGTATTTTCGCCTACATGATTGTATTCAGTTGAAACTTATGGACTTACAGTTCCATGTATTCCGTATTATTATATTATGATTTGTAGTATATAGGTATAGACATTAGTCATGGATTAGCTTGTGGTCCCTCGGGGTCATGAGCACCGTGTAGTATTCCGATTCAGCAAATCGGGGTGTTACAAACTTGGTATCAGAGCCTAAGGTTCAATAGAGTCCTAGGAAGTCTGAAAGCCACATCTAGTAGAGTCTTATACATGGGTGTGTTGCACGCCACATTTATGTGCGGGGGGGCTATAAGATGTTTTAGGAACAATCCCCTTTCTTCATTATTCATGTCATGCTAGTGAGCATAATCACAAGTTAAACTCTTAGTCTAATCCATTCTTCTCTTATTCCAGACCATGGCCCCAAGGAGAAGAAACCAGTCAACTCCTCAGCCCGAAGATCCTTTGGGCGAACATATTTCCCATGCGGAGTTTAGAGCCGTATTTAACATACTTGCTCAGTCCATGGCTGCATAAAATGAACAACCACCAGTCATTTTGGCCAATTCAGTGGCCACTCCCAAAGCAGCTTGGGTTTGAGACTTCACCCGAATGAACCCTCCATCTTTCCATGGGTCTAAGTCTGATGAGGACCCTTAGGAGTTCATTGACCAAGTTCAGAAGGTCATTGAAATCATGGGTGCTATTTCTATTGAGAGTACTGAGTTAGCTGCCTACCAGTTCAGGATGTTGGTCATGATTGGTACAAACAGTGAAAGTCTGAGAGGTTAGATGATACAGGCCCTATCGAGTGGGAGGAACTTGTCACAACCCTTTTAGATAGATTCTTTCCCCAAGAGCTAAGAGAAGCCAAAGTTCTTGAGTTCATCAACCTCAGGCAGGGGAATATGATGGTTAGAGAGTATTCTCTCAGATTTACTCAGCTAGCCAAGTATGCTCCTTATGTGGTTGTAGACAATAGAGCTAAGATGATCGAGTTCGTGTCAGGGGTCAACGATAGCGTGGTAAATAAGTGTAGGTCTGCGATGCTGATTGGTGATATGACCTTAGCAAAACTCATGACCCATGCCCAGCAAGTAGAAGAGCAAAAGTTTAAGACTAGGGAGAGGCAGAACAAGAGAGCAAGGTCAGGTAATTTCAACTTTGCTCACTCCAAGTCAGCTGTTCCAGATCCTTTCTCTTCCAGCGCTCCAGTGCTGAAGTTTAGAGACGGCAATAGAGACAAAGCGCCAAGCTCTAAATCTCAGAGCAGTGTTAGCAGTTCCCGAACGAATCCCTTTTGTCAGACTTGTGGTAAGAACCACAAGGGCATTTGTAGAACCAGTAGTGATGTCTGTTTTGGTTGTGGTAAGCCAGGCCACAGGATTAGGGAGTGTCTGTAGTCAAGTCTTTAGGGTCGGCAAAATCATTCTACAGCTCAGTACAGTTGCCCAAATCAGCAGGGTGCTATTTCTAGTGCTACCAGTGGGCAACGCCCAAACAAACTTTATGCTCTTCATTCCTGGAAGGATCAGGAAAATTCTCCTGATGTCGTTACTGGTACGTTACAGATTTCCATGTTCATGTTTATGCTTTGCTAGACCCAGGTGCATCTTTGTCTTTTGTTACTCCATACATAGCAAGCGATTTTGGAATCAGTCCCAAAGTCCTAGCTGAGCCATTCTCAGTCTGTACCCAGTGGGTAAAACCATCATAGCCCAGCGGGTATGCAGGAGCTGCTCGGTTATGATATGTCAGAAATCCACGTCAGAAGATTTAATGGAGTTAGAGATGACTGATTTTGATGTCATTCTCGGCATGGATTGGCTTTATTCCTACTATGCCATAGTCAATTGTAGAAATAGTGTAGTTCAATTTCAGTTCCCAAATGAGCCCGTCCTAGAGTGGAAGGGTAGCATTTCAGCGTTCAGGGGTCAACTTGTTTCCTACCTTTGGGCAAGGAAAATGATATCTAAGGGGTGTGTGTATCATGTCGTGCATGTTAAAGATTCCAGTTCTGAATATCCCAGCCTCGAAACAGTCCCTGTTGTTAATGAATACTCAGATGTCTTTCCCAAAGATCTTCCAGGCATTCCTCTAGAAAGGGAAATAGACTTCGGTATAGACCTTCTTTCAGATACTCAACCTATTTCTATTCTGCCATACAAAATGGCACCAGCAGAACTGAAGAAAATGAAAGATCAGTTGAAGGATCTCTTAGATAAGGGATTCATCAGACCCAGCATTTCCCCATGGGGTGCGCCAATATTATTCGTGCACAAGAAAGACGGTTCTCTCAGGATGTGTAGTAATTATTGTCAACTCAACAAGGTCACGTTCAAGAACAAATATCCTCTTCCCAGGATTGATGATCTATTCGACCAATTTCAGGGTGCCAGTTACATCTCCAAGATAGACCTCAGATCAGGCTATCATTAGCTCAGAGTTAGAGAATGTGACATTCCGAAGACAGCTTTCCGTACTCGATATGATCACTTCAAATTTTTAGTCATGTCATTTGGTCTTACCAATGCCCCAATAGATTTTATGGATTTGATAAACCGTGTGTTCAAGCAGTACTTAGACGTGTTTGTCATAGTTTTTATAGATGATATTCTGGTCTATTCTCGCACAGAGCGTGATCATGCAGACCATCTCAAGATTATTCTTCAGACTCTCAGGGATCACCAGTTATTCACTAAGTTCAGCAAGTGCGAATTTTAGCTAAGATCAGTAGCATTCCTTGGCCATATTATTTCCAGTGATGGCATTAGAGTAGATCCTCAGAAAATCGAGGTAGTAAGAAACTGGCCCAGACTCGTATCTTCATCAGATATTAGGAGTTTCTTGGGTTTGGCTGGCTATTATAGATGGTTTTTCGAGGGATTTTTTTCTATTGCATCTCCCATGTCCAGATTTACTCAGAAGAAGATTAAGTTTCAGTGGTCAAATTCATGCGAGAAGAGCTTTTAAGAGTTGAAGACTCGACTCACCTCCGCTCCAGTTCTAGCTATTCTAGATGGTTCAGATAGTTTTGTAGTCTATTGTGATGCATCCAGAGTGGATTTAGGTTGTGTCCTTATGCAGCATGGTAAGGTCATAGCCTACGCTTCCAGACAGTTAAAGCCACATGATAAGAATTATCCTACTCATGATCTTGAGTTAGCAGCAGTAGTTTTTGCCTTGAAGATTTGGAGGCATTATCTCTATGGAGTTTATGTAGATGTCTTCACAGACCATAAGAGCCTCTAGTATGTCTTTTCCCAGAAAGATCTCAATCTTTGCCAGAGAAGGTGGTTAGAGCTCTTGAAGGATTACGACATGAGTGTTCTTTATCATCCGGGCAAGGCCAATGTTGTGGCCGACGCTCTCAGTCAACTCTCCATAGGTAGTATTTCTCACATTGAGGATAGTTAGAAAAAGATGGCTGAGGAGATCCATCAGCTTGCCAGACCAGGCATTCGCTTCATCGATTCTTCAGAGGGTGGTGTATGTGTTCATAGTAGTTCAGAGTCATCTCTAGTTTCCGAGGTGAAAGAGAAATAAGACAGGGATCCTAGCCTTGTCAAGCTTAAAGAGTCAGTTTAGAATCAGAAAGTTGAGGTTTTCTCCCAAGAGGGAGATGGTGTTCTTCGTTGTCAGGGTCGTCTATGTGTTCTAGGTGTAAATGAATTGAGGCAGCGAATTCTTACAGAAGCGCATGGTGCGTGATACTCTATTTATCCAGGGTCCACTAAGATGTACCGCGACATATGGGAGATCTATTGGTGGAGTGGGATGAAGAGAGAGATTACAGAGTTTGTGGCTAAGTGCTTTACATGTCAGCAGGTTAAGATAGAGCATCAAAAACCTAGTGGTTCCATGAAAGAGGTCACCATTCCTACTTAGAAGTGGGAAGAAGTTAACATGGACTTCGTGATGGGTTTGCCTAGAACTAGTCATCAGCATAATTCAGTCTAGGTCAGTATAGATAGAATGACCAAGTCAGCTCATTTCCTTCCTGTTCATACTTCTTATTTTGTTAAGGATTATGCCAAACTCTATATCAGGGAGTTAGTCAGGTTACATGGTGTTCCACTATCTATCATCTCAGACAGAGGTACCCAGTTTACTTCTTACTTTTGGAAAGAATTCTAAAAGGGTCTCGGTACCCAAGTCCATCTCAGCACAACATTTTATCCTCAGATAGATGGTTAACCAGAGAGGACCATTCAGACTCTTGAAGATATGCTATGGGCGTGTGCAATTGACTTCAAGGGAAGTTGGGACGACCACTTGCCTTTGATTGAGTTTGGATACAACAATAGCAATCATTTTAGTATTCAGATGGATTCATTTGAAGCTCTTTATGGTAGGATATGTAGATCTCCGGTTGGTTGGTTTGAAGTTAGTGAGGCCTCAGTCATAGGTCCTGACTTAGTATTCGACGCCTTAGAGAAAGTTCAGCTGATCAGAGAGAGACTCCGGGCTGCTCAAAGCCAACAAAAGTCCTATGCAGATGTTCATAGAAAGGATCTCGAGTTCAAGGTCAATGACTATGTCTATCTTAAGATCTCTCCCATGAAGGGAGTGAAGAGGTTTGGCAAAAAAGGAAAACTCAGTCCCCGGTATGTCGGTCCCTTCAGAATTTTTTATCGCTTCGGCAAGGTAGCTTATGAGCTTGAGTTGCCTTCAGATCTAGCCTCAGTCCATCCAGTCTTCCATGTCTCTTTGCTAAAGAAGTGCATAGGTGACCCAGCAGTTTTTGGCCCTATTTAGAGCATCGACATTCAGAAAAACCTCTCTTATGAAGAGATTCCAGTAGAAATCTTAGATTATCAGACTCGTAGATTGAGGAACAAAGAAGTCCCTCTAGTCAAGGTTCTTTGGAGAAATAAGTCTCATGAGGGAGCTACTTGGGAAGCAGAAGCAGATATGCGTACCAATTATCCTCACCTCTTCCCCGCCAATTCAGATCAAGCTCAAGGTAACAGTTCTCCTTAAGCTTATTAAGTTTCATGTTCATGTTTCCAGTATAAACTTGGTACCTATTAACCATTTCATACTCAGTCATGCATTCATGTATCAGTTGTCTGTGCATCAGATATGCACGAGTTCAGTATGTTTAGCATGTCAATCATGAGATCAAGTTTCAGTTCTTCATGTTCAGTTCAGGTTCTATTGTTGTATATCCCTTCTTAGTAAATTCTCATTCGAGGACAAATGTTCCCAAGGGGGAGATATTGTAATACCCTGCATGTTTCTAATCCTGTAATTCATACTTGAGTACATGACTTACAATGAATATCCTAGTGATAGGATAGCTTATGATCTATTAAGCATGTTCATCTGAGTCACTTAAGGTAATACAAGCTAAGAGTTTTTGAATCCATCAAGTTTTAGTGTTCGATTTTTCAAGGGTCATCTTTGAACAAGTATAACTCAAAGTTAATGTGGTATTTTGGCTGATTTAGACCCACAAAATTTTAGAGAATCTAATTATCTTTCCAACGATACCAATTTTGCCTTAATCCAATACCCGAGCGAAAAGTTATGCCCATTTTCGTGAGAGACAGTAAGCATAGGTGATTGGTTAGGCGTCGCCCAACCTAAGTATAGGCGATTGGTTAGGCACCGCCCAACCCAAGCATAGGCGATTGGTTAGGCGCCGCCCAACCCAAGCATAGGCGATTACTTGGGCGCCGCCTAAGTCAATTCCAAGTGTCAAAAATACTCCGTCTTGAGTTATTTTAAAGGTAACTTAGTCTTTAAATACTCCTTACATGTCCCTAAACTTAAACCTACGAAATATATAGCTTCTAAATATACCGCAACCCTATTTTCATCTCAAAGCTCATCATCCAAGAGCACTAAAGGAGAAAAACAACTAAGGTTGCATAATTAAGCTTGAAGATCCGATTTCAAGGAAATTCCCCCGTCAATCATCAATAATATTCCTTCTAAGGTATGCGTAGTGTTCATCCACGGATTCCTTTTGTCCGTGGAGTTAAAGAATCCATCTTTAAAATACAAAAGCTTGGTTGATTGTGGTTATATGATCATACCCATATTGATGCTTGTTTGTTTTCCTCTTTTTCATTATAATGTATGATTTCTATATTGTTGGGTGTTGATGATCATGTTGTTGATATTGAGTGATTCTCAAGATGGAATCTTTATATGTTTTTGTGAATTCATGATATCATATGAGTTGGAAACATGTAAATTTGGTTGTTCATGATGTATAATTTGATGAATTCACTTATGCTTAAGATGTGCATGTAAGGTGTTTGATAAAATGCCTAAGGAACTAAAAATCATGCAATATAGCTAAATTGTGACTAAGTGAAGGATTTATGATATGCCCTTACGTTCCAATGACTTCTATGATTGATAATGTGCCTTGTAAATGTTGTTGGAATACTCATGAACTATTCATATGAGATTATGCTATGTTTACTTGCAAATCCTACTTATGAACATGATGTATGATAACCATGCAATCCACATGAACTTCCATGTTATTGGTATGTGTTGCCAATATGATTATGCAATGAACATGATATTAAGATTGTGCAAGTACTTCCATGTGATATGATATTCTTTCCATGCAATACATTGTTGATAACCATGCTTAGTATGAGATCCCTACTTATGATATTATAAATTATGAACTCTACTCTTATGATCAAGTCAGTCATGTGTGTCAGTTTCCTTCCATCGAGTCCTGGGGGTACTTGTACCCGAAAACTATAGCTGTGTGCCTAGATCCATGTCATGTTTCACGATATCCGAACTCAAGCTATAATTTCATAGAATTCAGTCAGTCATGTGACTCAGGAAAACCTCATGATCTTAGTCAGTTGTCAGATATCAATAACATTTTGCCAGTCAATAGAATTCAGTAAGATTAAGCCATGCACAGTCAGTTATTCATGTCCAGTCCCTCCAGATGGGAGTAGAGGTTAGCACCGAGTGAACCCAAGGATGGGAACTCACCTGCCAGTTCAGGGTGTGATTCTTAGTAGCAATCCTTGTGTTCCAGAACTACGTAGCCAGCATAGGTTGAGATATCTTAACCCGTCAGATTAGGGTTGATGAGGTGGCTTAACCTATTAATTTAAGGTTCCCACCATTCTCATTTGAGTACCTACCATTATAGGGTCTCACACTGTCCTTACCAGTGGTGCGGTATTGATACCCCTCCAGTCGGGGCAGAGATTGGACCCCAGCTTATCCATAAAGGCATACATGGGGCATGTTGGTTAAACACTACTTCCCACAGTTTCAGTATCAATCTCAGTAAAAGAACTCAGATAGTTCTTCAAATTTCAGTATATACAGGACTGTCAGATACAGTCGTCCATGTTAGCAGTTTCAGTATTAGTCATGACAGTTATCAGTAAACCATGCATTAGCTTATAGGTCATGCTATCACGTATTCACGGTCCCAGTTTCTATATATGTGTGTTTGCACTCCCACGTTCATATTAGTCAGTCAGTGTTGTTCATGCATGAAACCCTTTATGTTCGGCCTACTTTCCTTGTATACTCAGTACTCCAGTTGTACTGATGTATTTGCGCTATGTTGCTTTCTTTTTATGTTACACCATAGGTTTCGAGACACGAGCTCTAGCCCAGCAGTAGTGGTAGCATTCCAGTCGCAGAGACACAGTGAGTCCTCATTGATTCGAGGACATTATGATTTGATTCATTTATTTATTCTTTAGTTCAGTTTTATGGAGTTAGTTGGAGACATGTTCCTTCAACTTCTTATTCAGACAGTTTAGAGGCTTTCAGATTTACTTTTAGATTTATGTCTAGATTTAGTTGTTTTGGGTATTTTCGCCCGCATAATTGTATTCAGTTGAACCTTATGGCCTTACAGTTCCATGTATTCCGTATTATTATATTATGATTTGCAGTATACAGGTACAGACATCAGTCATGGGTTAGCTTGTGGTCTCTCGGGGTCATGAGCACCGTGTAGCATTCTGGTTCAGCAAATCAGGGTGTTAAACTGCGATAGGGTCCGTGTCGCGCTAAGGAAATTAGATTCGATGGCACATTCCAGTAAGCCTCCGTGATGGCCCTGCGTTGCGGAGGTTGAATTAATTTTCAAGTCACATTCCAGTGAGGATCTGCGATAGCCCCGCGGCATGGAACCTAGACCACGTGTTGAGATCTGTAGCGCATTGAAGGTTAATACTCAATAAAATTTTTCCTACTATAAAATAAATGCTTCAAATCAATTGAAGACATTTTTTGCAGACGTACAATAGAGGAAAAATGATTACAATACTTTTCTTAGGATTTTTTGAACACTTCATCTTCGAATATTAATTTTGGGTATGATTAATTATCTTTCTTTGATGTTGATTTCGAACATGAGTGGCTAAATACCCTTGTTCTGGGGTTGAGGCCAAGAACATGATTATACTTTGATATTATTAGAGTGGTTCAATGTTGATTTATCAAATAAGTTATTCTTATTCTCTTGTACTTACCATTTTGATGAATGGCCACCATTAAAATATATTTATAATCCATTGTGAATCCGAGAGGAAAATTATTAGGATAGATCGAAGAGTTTAAGGAGCAAGTTCTTATTCTTTTACAGAATAAAGAATTTGAATTAGCGGCTAGGATAGAGATATACCTAGAAGCCTTATTCGGTTCACTTGCAGGAAGATATCTTAATGCATCTAAATAGATTATTGCATCCCCACTCAACGATGTAGTTGTAATGTCCATTTAGGTACAAGATTAGACGATCGAGAGACCATGATTGTAATCAAAACCTTGCAAATCAATAACCCGATAATCAACACAATTAAGATAAGAATAGAGATGTATAGGATTGTTAACAATGCCTCAACCCAGGAATTCTCACTCATATTGCTTACAACATCGCTTATGTTGCTATTGGCCCACCTAATTATTAAATTATTTAGTAGATTATTAACTAAATTATCTCAATCATCATGATACTCTGAAACACTTGAATGCTTCATTGTCGAAACTGAAGTTGATTAAATTACTAATACAGTAGTCCTCGTGGGTACGATATCTAATTCTTTGAGTCACTATATTACTTGTACAATCTCATGCACTTGCGTGTGCAATAGACCATAACAAGTTTTTGGCGTCGTTGTTGAGGACTCGAGTAATTAGTAATTTTTAAAATTTTTTACTTTTGATAATAAATTTAAGTGTTAACGACTTGATCTTAGTGGCTGGCTTTTGTAGGATGAGCGAAGTGTCGGAGTGGCTAGTCTGAAATAATTGGTAGAGCCTTATTTGGAACCAGAACAGGCATTTCATTAGAGGAGAAGAGAAACAACACTTCACTAACCAATTCAACAAGTTCAAATGGGAGATCAAAGAGATCCTAATCTTAATGATCCAATTGGTCCTAATGCTCCACGTGCTCAAGCTCTGGAGGTTTCAGCTAGTCCTGGTGGAGTAAAAAGTAGACTTGTTCGTGAATTGTCAATCCCACATACGAACAATGCTATGAATTATATCTGTAAGTCAAATGCGGGTAGTCGGTTTGAACTAAAGTAGAATATGGTGCAACTTTTGCACCCGAGTGGGCAGTTCACAGGTTTATCTCATGAGGACCGACAATAATATGTGTAGAATTTTCTCAAGATCAGTGATACCTATATATCTGCTGGGGTATCTACTGATTATGTCAGACTGGCTCTCTTCCTCTTTTCTCTGTTGGAGGAATCAAAGAGGTGTCTATATGCTGAACCACCAAAATTCATCACCTCCTGGGATGATCTAGCTCAGAAGTTTCTTATTTGATTCTTTCCCTCTGGGAAGACAACACGTTTGAGAAGCGAGATTCTGAGTTTCAAGCAGAAGGATGGAGTACCAAGCTAGGGAAATATTTAAGGGTATATGCAGGAATTGACCTCATCATCATCAGACTAATGATGTGTTTGTACACACTTTCATTGAGGTCTTGATCCTAACACCAAGATTCTCCTGGATTCAGCGGTTGGAGGGCAAGCACTTAAAAAGACGTATGATGAATTATATACGTTTCTGAATCAAATTTCATAAGGGAATCCTGAGTGGCATGCTGACACAAGGAGTGCTACAAAGAAGGTTGCAGATGTGTTGTAGGTTGATCAATTTATGGATATATCAGCCCAGGTCGATGCATTACAGAATCAATTAACTACTCAGCTCAACAATATGAATTTGGAGATCACACAATCCACACCAGCAACAACTAATACTATTCATCACGCTTATTCACGGTGTGGGGTTTGTGGGAGAAGTGAATATAAAGTTAAAGCTTGCATAGTAAATCCAGAGTCTGTTAATTATATGGAAAATGCTAATTGTCAAGGACAACAGAACTTTGGTAACACTTATAATCCTAACTGGTGGAACTATCCTGATTTCTCATGGGGTGGAAATCAGGCACAGAATAACAATCAATACAGGGGGCCAATACAATAGAATCAACAGCAGCATGTTTAGGGTAATCAGGCCACGACTCAAAGTCTCAAGCTAGCAATATTGAAGAGATGCTAAAGCAATTTATGGCTAATCAAGCATACTTGGTAGCAGATATGAAGAATCAACAGATGATTACAATGAACTTAGAGATACAGATGGTTCAGATTATAGGAGCACAAAATACTAGACCTCAAGAAGATCTATCTAGTGATACGGAGACTAATCCAAAATAGGTAAATGCGGTCACTATTAGGAGCGGTCTATAGTTGAAAGAGCTGGAACCAAAATAGGTGAATCACAAAGATATTGATGGTGATAGTGCAAGAGATGATGAGAAAGTTGTAGAAGAGAAAACTAAAAGTAAGAAAACCAAAGTGGAAAAGGCGACGCTACCTCTACCTTTCTTGCAAAGGCTTCGAAAACACTAAGAGGAGACTTGTTACAAGAAGTTTATTGAGATTTTGAAACAAGTTCATGTTAATCTGTCTCTCGTTGATATTTTGCAAAGTATTCCAAAGTATGCAAAGTATGTGAAGGACACTGTAGCGAACAAGATCCATTTGACTGAATATGCTATAGCAGTACTTACTGGGGAGTGCACATCTAGGATTCAGAATAAATTGCCCACAAAGCTGAAAGATCTAGGAAGTTTCATTCTATAGATTACCATCGAACAATCCATTAGTGCTCGGGGTTTATGTGATTTAAGCGAAAAGTATAAATCTCATGCCCACATCTTGGTTCAGAAAAATGGGTCCAGGCAGTACCAAACCCACTAGAATTATTTTACAGTTGCCGATAGGTTTCTTGCTAGGCTTGACGAGATCATTGAAGATGTACTGGTGCAAGTAGGATCACTTATTTTCCTAGTAGGTTTCGTTATTCTTGATTTCGATACTGATTTGGCCATCCCATTTATTTTGTGAAGTTCCTTCTTACTGACTGTGTGATCACTAATTGATGTAGCTGCAAGGTAGATGACCATGAAAGCTCATGATAAAGTCGACGTTTTTGACGTGTATAAGGCAATGAATCAGCCTACAATATATGAAGAATTATCTGCTATTACAGTAATATACCTTGATTTTGAGCTCCACCTTATATTGCCTAATGACCCACGTAAGTGAGCGTTGATAGGGTATGATCTTTATGGTGATGTTGAGGCACTTGTAATGGTGAAAATTATGGATTTGGTAGGGATTGACACTAGAGTCACTGAATTTGAGCCGTTGAACAGACTGATTGGACCCTCTCCAAAGGCTTCTATTGATGAAGCACCGAAGCTAGAGCTCTGGGCTCTTCCTTCTCATTTAAAATATGCTTTCCTGGGTGAGGATAATACCCTGCCTGTGATTTTATCTATAGGTTTGTATGATGTGCAGGTGAAAGAGGCTTTGATAGTATTGAAGAGAAAGAAGAAAGCAATCAGATGATAGATGTCGAATATCATAGGAATCAATCCTGCTTTTTGTATGCACAAAATATATATGAAAGAGGGATATAAAACAAGAATGCAATACCAGTAAAGACTGAATCCTATGATGAAAGAAGTGGTCAGAAAAGAAGTCATTAAGTGGTTTGATATTGGGATAGTCTATCCCATATCTGATAGCAAATGGGTCAGACTAGTGCATTGTGTTCCAAAAAAGAAGGATAACTGTTGTGACTAATGAAGATAATGAGATGATTCCAACTCGCACAGTGACTAGATGGAAGATCTTCATAGACTATAGGAAGTTGAATGATACCACGAGGAAGGATCACTATCCCATTCTGTTTATTGATTGGATATTGGATAGATTGGCAGGACAAAAATATTACTACTTTCTAGATAGGTATTTAGGATATAAATAGATAACCATAGCACCTGAAGATCATGAGAAGACCACCTTCACCTATCCTTATGGTACTTATGCATTCAGACCATGCTCTTCAGTCTTTGCAATGCACCGATGACTTTTCAGAGATTCTTAATATCTATCTTCTATGATATGGTGAAAGAATTTGTCGAGGTATTTATGGAAACCTTTTCTGTTTTTGGTAATTCATTTGATATGTTATTTCAAAACTTGGACAGGGTCTTGGCACACTGTGAATAAACCAACCTTGTATTAAACTAGAAAAAGTGCTAGTTTTTAGTTAAGGAAGGTATCATCCTTGGTCATAAGATGTCACACAAAGGATTTGAGGTAGACATAGCTAAGGTAGAGGTCATTGAAAAACTCTCATATTTGGTGTCCGTAAAAGGTGTTAGAAGCTTTCTTGGGCATGTAGGGTTTTACAGATATTTTATCAAAGACTTCTCGAATATAGCAGGCCCAATGTGCAAGTTGTTGAAGAAAGAGGTCAAGTTCAACTTTGGGTATGAATGTCAGAAAGCATTTGATCGTCTGAAGAAAATATTGACAGAGGCACCCATCCTAATTCCTCCTGATTGGGCATTACCATTCAAGCTGATGTAAGATTCTAGTGATGTGGCTGTTGGAACAGTATTGGGGAAATGCAAAGATAAGGTATTTCACTCTATCTATTATGCGAGTAAAATCTTGGATGCAGCCCAGGTTAATTATAATTAACAGAGGCACCCATCCTAATTTCTCTTGATTGGGCATTACCATTCAAGCTGATGTACGATTCTAGTGATGTGGCTGTTAGAACGGTATTGGGGAAATGCAAAGATAAGGTATTTCACAAAAAAGAAAATGCTAGCACTTATGTATGCATTTGATAAATTTATAGAATACTTAGTGGGCACAAAGTTAATTGTTCATATAGATCATGCTGCCATCCAATATCTATTCAATAAAAAAATACATGAATCCAAGGTTGATTAGGTAGATTCTTCTTCTCTAAGAATTTGATTTAGAAGTTTGTGATAGAAAGAGAGCTGAAAATTAAGTGGCAAATTATTTGTCAAGGCTTGAGAGGCATGATCATGTTGCCAATGATACACTGTGTATTTGAGAGGAGTTTCTGGATGAGAAATTACTGGCACTGGATGTAGCTGAAGTTCCATGGTATCCTAACATAGTAAATTTGCTAGTAGCTGGTATTTATCCTCCAGAGGCCACAAGTCAACAGAAGAAGAAGTTGTTCCATGATTCTCATGTGTACGTATGAGATAAGCCATTTCTCTTTAAGCAAGGTGCATATGGTATGATGAGAAGATGTGTTGCAAAATCCGAATCTAAAAAGGTGCTTAAAAGTTGTCATTCAGCGCTTATGGAGGTCATCATGGTGGAGAAAGGACAACTGAGAAAGTTCTATAGTTTTGTTTTTTCTGGCACACATTATTTAAAGATGTTGTGGACTATGTTAGAGGTTGTGACCAATTCCAGAGAATGGGAACGATATCAAGGCGGCATGAGATGCCCTTGAACAATATTCTAGAAGTGGAGATCTTTGACGTATGGGGTGTTGACACCCAATTTTGACCTCCCGTTGCTCTTTGAGGCTGCTATATTTGTCAGAATTATTTCACTTTCAATATTAATAATTTTTACACATTATTTTGGTATCAAATAATTTTTGACAAGTCACACTTATAATTTACAATTTATTAATTCAAATATGACACTTTACATAATTTTATTAATATTTATTAAATTACGTTTTCACGTAAATGTGAACATTCTTATAAATATATTATCTATAATTATTATTATTACCAATAATTTTATATAATAATTTTATGTAACATTAATTTCACACGCGCCTTATTATTCTGTTTTCGTTATTATTGCATGGTAGTCTAATTCAATTCAAGTTCCCTATTCATTTAAATTCTAGACTTTTCTATCCAATTTATAATAATTTTAGCTTAATTTTACCAAATTTATTACAATTCTAGCCAAATAGTATCTAATTCTACTCAATTTAAACTTTTCATCCAATTTTGATGAAATTATTAATATTTAGATCTCAACCGTTGATCAAATTGGTCCAATGACTGAGATCACATTTTTCTTTGCCTTCCATTTTTAAACCAACATTAAACCCTAACCCTATTTTTCAAAATAACAGCCATGTTTTCTCCTTCTTCTCTCAATCTCTCTTTCTTATTTTACCAATGGCCAAGGCTGCCGCCGCCGACCAGCCACCGCTGCTGGGGAAACTAGATGCCCCTTCTTCCTCTCCCATTCTCCTTCCTTTTCTCTCTAGACGGATAAAAACAACAACAGCTAACCAATGTCCCTCACAAATCAATCTAGTACCACCAGCCACCGCTGCAAGCAACCATGCAGCCGACGAGCGAACAACCGACGTTGATGACTCGCCGAAGTTAATGACCAGCTATTTACAACCATGCAGACCAGCCATCACATGAACAACAGTAGCAATCGGCGATCAGTGCCACCATCACCACTCCGTCAGTGAAAACAGCGCACCAAGCGATCCCTCAAACCGTTGCCGCTCACCGCTATTCGCTCCGATCAAACTCGCTTAGAGTACATAATTATTTCTTTTTTATGAAGAATTTTCAAGAATTTGTCCTAGTTTTGATTTCCCATTTTAATTACATGTCCAACATGTTATCATCTTCTATCCCTCTTTTTTCTTTTGATATTTTCTTTAGACTCAAAATTGACAAGACTTGATTACGAATTTTGAGTTAATTTTTGTAATCTCATATGCATTTATGTGCCTAGATTGACATATGTGTAAATTTTTTTTTTTCAAACCCTTCGTTTAGCTCTAAATTTACGATTAAACATTGATTGTCCATATGATATACTGATTTGACATGTATTTATTGATTGATTGTTTACTGGTGATTTCATATAATTAGGACAGACGGCTTTGTTGATTGATTATTTGTGATAATTATGGTCAATCAAAGTGGATTGATATGCCTGTGTTGATTACGTTTCTTTTTCATACTTTGGATAACTTGGATATTTAATTTTATACGGTAAAGATCATATATTATTTTGATATTTTGAATTGACTTCATTGAATATGTTACTTTAAATATTTTCTTTCCCTTACTGAGTTTTCATATATATTATAACCATATATAGCTCCTGCCAGTAACTATCTTTTATTGATTTGTTAGAAAGGAAAATTTTGTTGACTGATGCTGAAGTATGATTTTTTCCTTTTATTCTTTTTTCTTAATTGATTTATTTTATTTTTATTAATTTATTGATAAATATATTCTCTCTCCTTTTCAGTTTTGTACCCCTTTTTTAATATAAACAACTCCTCTTTCAATTGACAATCGGGTCTTTAATTACGATTACTACTCTCTATACGAAAAAATCTTTATTAACTTCTACACTCTTCTACACAAAGTGCTAAGTTTTAATTGCCGCAACTTTGAGAGACTGTTGGTGCTTGCTTGCCGTTACATATTATTGTCGACTTTGAAAAGTGCCAATTTCTTTTGTTATTGTGTTGTTAACCAGTTAGTTTTCTCTAGCCATGTATTAGTTTCTTTTATAGCATTCTATGTGAGTGTGTTTTTTTATTACATAAAATTCTTGATGTCATAAGCCCTCTATTCGTTTTATGCATCTCTATGACTTATTGTGTTCATATGAGTATTTGCTTTTGTTGATGTGATATGTTTTCTTCCTTATTCATAAGTGAGTGTTTTTACATTATTATAGTGTTGTTATATGTGAATACAAAACAATCTTTGGGCATCTCATAACCTCTTTGGCGTAAGCCTGTCTGGGATCCTTGTGATCCTTAGGATCTCGACAGGGCCAAGGGTTGGTTATGGGCTAACAAAGTTATGTTTTGTATTTTTGGGGTTGCTTTTTATCTTTGTCTTATGTTTAGCAGGTTGGACGAGAAAGAAAATTATTTCAGGAACTTGAAGAGTAGTCAAGGGATTTGTTTAGGGACTGTCCCACTTAGCTCGTCTTGATTTTAATAATTATTGAATAAACTTTATGACCCTAATGAAATTATAAGGGACTGCTCGGGGGGTGGAGATTTATGCACTCTATGAATTACGTAGGCAAACACAACTTTGGTTTATGTGCTTTACGTGCTATGTGAACCACTTAGGCAAGCGTAATCTAGGATTTGCTAATTTACTTATTTGTCGCCTAGAAATATTGATTAGGATTGATAATTAACTTCACAAATTAATCAACTTCGAATACATCAAATTGACTGACAATGCGCTTGATTTATTTTTAACATCTAGCTTCAATTTTCAAAATAACACTTTAGAAATTAACAACATTAAAAAACAATTTTCCAGCATTGAAATGATCTTCTTTAACATTCTTATAATGTTTCCTATGACAAAAGTCAATTTTTGGCATTTAAAATATTATTTTCAGCAGTTAAAACAAATGTTCAACCTGTTAAATTATTGTCTAGTCTTCAAACATATATCACAATATTCTTTGGTATTTTGATTAATTTTTTTTCATATTTAATTTAGTTTGTATCACCAACATACTTGACTTTAACATGTTTTGTTTCCACAATTTTTCAACATTGTTTCGCAATGATTTGACAATTTTCTTTCATCACAGTAGCTTGGTTATTCTGTTTAAAATAATGCTGATTTTAATTGCTATTCATCAGTTCTTCCCTAACTCGATTAATCACTCGACTACGTTAGACATCATGACTATAGGTTTAAACTACAAAAATAAATAATTATTTGCATGTCAATCACATTAACACTTTAATTAACCTAGAGGCCAACTTGAGACCATTATATGCTAAGTGACATTCTTTGTGTTTTATGCGTTTTGAGTCTTAGGGAACATAACTTTGTTTGTCGAAACCACAAATCCAAATTAGCAAAGCCCAATGCCTCTTGGACGATAAGTGGGATGATAGGTATTCTAGCGGCGTTAGTTTTATCCTTTATTTTTAGTGTGAATTTAGTTTAATAACCACCCTAGATGGGGTGGAGCGGATAGTCATTCGAAAGTGATGATACCCAGAGATATTACACGACATTTGACATTGTTACTTGTTTAAGAATCCGGCTAGTGGATCGGATAATGATTATCAAGTTGGGGTTCTAATCCGAATGAGACCCAAAACTATTCTTTGTTTGATTTTGCGAATTCTTTTTTTTTTTTTTTACATTTACTCTACATGCTTATTTGTTTGGGGTAGTTAGTTTGATAGCAGTCCTTGTTCTTATAAATTATATAGCTTCTCTCTTTCCGCCTGCCTTACTTCTATGCTTGATTGATTTCATCACTTAGCTAATTAATAGTTAGAAATCATCAGATAACATATTTTCTCCATTTATTATTTTATCACTTAGTTAACATTTAAGTTAATAAGAAGCGACCTTTATTTGATCATATAGAATCTCAATGTAAAATACGAATTCGGCCGGGAACCACCTTTGTGGACCTCGAAAGGTGCCTAACACCTTCTTTTTAAGGTAATTTGAACCCTTACCCAAATTTCTGGTGAACTAAGACAAAAACAATAAAATAGGTTCGTAGTTAACCTAGACCGGTGCCCCTATGCACTTTAAGACTTTAGGTGGCGACTCTTCACAACCCTTTTTACATAATCCCAAAAGAGTCATCACGTCGAATCCTGCTTTTTGCAAGAAAAATGGGGTACGATAGAATGACGACTCTGCTAGGGATATTTAGCTTCTAAACAATACGAGTTTGTGTTTTCTGTGAGATTCTTTCACTTTGTTTGTTTTGTTGTATCGTAATTATCTTCTCTCTTTCTCTTTTACTGTTTACATCATGATTTATTCTTACATAATAGTCTGTTCTCTCTTTTCTTTTTTTATGTGTTTTTGTTTCTATATGCCTATCCCCTTCCATTTCCTCTTTTTTTTTTGTTGGCTATGTGCTTTAGTATTTATTTACTTTTACATTGGTAAGCATGTTATTATATTTTGCTATGTGTTATATGTTACTTCTTTATATAACTGTCACTACGCTCATATTTTCCTCCATATGGAACCTCCTTTATTTTTCTTTTACTAACAATTTCGTGGTTGCACGGACGTTCTTTTCTAAAATACCCTTCAGTAAATGTCTTGTGGACTGGTTGATCAGCGGTGCGCCGCAGTCCCAAGCTCTCCCACTCTTGAGTTGTCCTCTTAAGGGAACTATGTCATAAACCCACTCTTGTCCTTTAGTCTTGGCTACATATTTCTTTTACTAAGGAATATGCGCCCCATTCAACCTAGGATGCCTTGGCACCCTTAATGCATTGAATGTTAGTCTGATTCAAAGTCCAATGGGATTCACGATCCTGAAAGGATGCATAATATTATTTGTTGTGTGTTGCATTTCTATGTATGTTTTGATATTTTACCTATCCTGTTGTTTTCGTTCTTGTCTTAGTCACTCCTTACTTTTAGTGTTCCTCACTTCTGAACTCTTTACTCCTAAAATTCTTGTCATGTTAGGACCCTACAATATACTCTTAGGGCTTATTCAAAATCCGCGACTTCTATAACTCTCAAAGTTCCAAACTATATCTGACCTGATTCTTGTTCTACAAGATACGTAGGCAATCCTTTATAAGGATGCTGTCTTCCTCTCCCTTTTCTCTTTGTTTTACAATATGTCCTAATATTTGGAAATGTGAAACAATCTTTATCATTCAAATAATTTTTCTACCAAATTATATTCCCCCTTTCTTACATCTTTTCATAATGTTATATGGATAAAAAATCGAACATTTCTTCGAATTACTCAAATGAGTTTTTAATAATCTTTCAAATTCTCAAATGTTTTAGACTAAATGCCTTAGTTGAGTTAATTCTTCAAAATTTCTCAAACTTGTCAAATCTTCAATCCTCTTATTTCTTCAAGACAAAACTTCTTTAAACATTCTATGTGCATCTTTTAATATCTTATCATTATTTACTTGTTCACCCCATCAACTCCAAGTATGCACAGTACCTAGGTCTTGTTTATCGTTTAGCTTCTGTCTTTTGACATCAATTCATTTCTAAAGCTTAAGTCCTAGCTCACTTATTCCTCCTAAAGTCCTATTTGATAAGATGACTCGTACTGTCATCCTATCTCTTTTCTTATCGAATACACTCACTTCTGTTTTGTTCAAATCGCTATTTTGTCAATCATCGACTCTTTTGAAAATTTTCGATATAACAAATACAATTAATATTCATAAAAAATTCACCATTTTTCTTTCTGCCTTACCCCATAACAATGACAAATATTCATGCTATGCATCTCGTGATCGTGATAAAGTAATCCAAACTAAAAATTCATCAAATGAGGTTAGGAAATTTCAATTTCAAACATCTATTGCGTCAAACTTGGATTATAATATCATAAGTCACATATATTTATCATTTTATACCTACCTCAGACTTAATGGCTCCGTACATTATAGAACATTTTATTCTTGTATATTAATATGTTTATTCTTTCACTATATGTCATATTCACCTTACTAACTTGACTCTTTTTTTTTATTATGTCTTTTATTTATTTATTTTTTCTCCCATGCCCCAAGGGTTGATTCGTGCATTCTCTCGCCCATTGCATCAATTAAAAAAGGATCGATCTACTTCTCTTAAAGCTCAGTCACTAAGACAGGAAAATGGGTGATAACAACGATACTAGAAATGAGCATAATGAGATGATCTTACAAATGGAACAAAGAATCTTTCAACTACAAGGGGAATTGTCACAAGCCTAAGTCTACCTCTTGCTTTGAATGTTCCTCTCGAACGACAAGTTGTGGGTAACGCCGCTATTGAATCCCATGCCACCTTCATAAGTCATCCCTTACCATCACTTCATATTTCACAACCCCCAAACAATTTAAGTCATATATACACGCTTCCTAAACATAACTCATATCCACATTCTTTTCTACCACAATACTACATATATCCAGCTCCACTAAATTCACAAACAACATCATAAGTCCATAATATGCCGCCAACATTTACCACAAATGGTCCTTATTTTCATGATTCAAGTAGCTATACTTTACATCCGAGTTATGTCAAAACGACTCTATTCACTCACCACCAATACAAATCCAAACCTCCAGAAAAAGATGCCCTTATGCAATCCGTGGTTGAGAGGTTGGAACAACTTTAAGGTAGTAAGGGGTTGAACAGACTAATTTAGGAGGACTTTTGCAAATACCCTGATGTTTAACTGCTGGAGGGGAACAAACCTCTTAGATTTGAATAGTGTAATGGGACTGGAAATCTAAAAGTCCATTTAAATTTATACTGTAACAAGTTGGTAGGAGTTGGTAAAAATGAGCAGATTCTTATGAAGTTATTCATGAGGAGTCTTACTGGAGATGCTTTGTCATGGTATGTCAAATGATATGCAACAAAATTGTCAAAATAGACCGACATGGCCTCTACTTTTATAGAAAGATTTGGGTTTAATATTGAGAATGTGCCTGATTGGTTCTACATTCAGAAGTTAAAGAAGAAACCTACAGAATTATTCTGAGAATATGGAATGAGATGGATCATAAAGCTTTTAAAGTTCTCCCTCCTTTTGATGAAATCAAATGAAGGAATTTTTCATTCATGCCCAAGAGTCACAGTATTATGAAAAAATAATGCTTATAGACAATTGAAAGTTTATTGACATCATTAAATTGGGTGAGAGAATTGAAGAAGGCATTAAAAATGACATAATAATAAATTTAGAGGCGCTGCAAGTGATTAAGACTTCACAGGTTGATGACAACAACAACATGAAGGAAGTAAATGTTGTCTTGACTACGCAAGATCCTAAAACCTCTCTGATTTACAAAATACCATTTCCTCCGCTTCAATACCAAACACCCATATATCAAGCACCTTCATATTCACTTCCCACGATGACATACAATTACCCCATACTATCTTATAATCCTACCAACTATCTTGCACAACCTGCGCTCTTTCAAATTTCTCCAAATACATTCCAACACCCATTAGCTTATCAAAATCCATCAACAAATCTACAACCCAATCATTTCATCACACCTCGAGTCAAGCTCCAAAAAAATTAGTTAAGACAGTACACTTCATTGGCTGAGCCTATAGACTATATTTATGAGATATTAAGGGTTGATGGCTATATTACCCCAATTTCTGCAATTGTATTAAATACATGTGCAAAATAGATTGATCATTTTAAAGTTTGTGCTTATCATACAAGGATGATAAGCCATACTATGAAATAATGTCATGCTTTAAAGGATAAAATACAAGAACTGATTGATACCAAGGTGATAAATGTAATAAGGCCAAATCTTGATATTGCTTAATGTCTAACCATGGTTTGTATCTATCTGACATTGATGAAGGAGTGTCATGTTGTTTCTTCATTTAAGAATTTCAAACACTTGAACTTACTTTAGTCATTACATGCACTTGAAATGATATGGTTCTTTCTGATTTCCTCCTATGTAATTTGTACTATGTTTGACTTGATTCCCATTTAAGAGGGATATGTTGGCGCTTCTGTGGAGTTTGGTCTTATCATAATTAATTTTCATATTTGGAGCATATAACTAGGGCAGAATTTTTTAGCGGATCTTAAAAATTCTATGGAGAAGCATTTCTACAAGTTTAAGACTGACAAGATAAGTAACTGGGGCAGAATTGTTTAGAGGATCTCAAAAATTCTATCGAGAATCACTTCTACAAGTTCAAGGCTAGCAAGATTAAGGCTATAAAACTAGGGCAGAAATTTTTGACCAATCTTTCTCAAAAAATTTCATTAATGATTGCATCTCAAGAGAGTGATACAGAGCTTATGATTAAAGCTAATGGATTTAGAACCTGAAGCAAAGGAACTAGCACAGACACGAATCAATCTTTCTTTTTTTTTAAAAAAAAACTAACAATTGTTATTTGAGTATAAAAATAGAATGATGAATCGTGAGTATGCTATACACCATCAGAAGATATAATGTTAAGCATTGTCATTCTAAATTTTGAGCGGGTTAAGAACTACCCTCTCAAGAGAAACTGCTTGAGGCTAAGCATTGTCCTTGAAAAGTTCATTAGGTTAAGCTCTCTCAAAAAGTTTGTTAGAAGCTAAGCATTGTTTCAAAAATGTGATAGAGTAAGCACGAATCTATCAAAAGCTATCAGAGTCTAAGCATTGTCCTCGAAAAGTTAATTAGGTTAAGCACTACCCTCCCTCGAGAAACTGAATAAGGCTAAGCATTGTCCTTGAAAGTTAGTTGGGTTAAGCACTACCCTTTCTCAAGAAATTATATGAAGCTAAGAATTATTTCAACAATTCAATGGAGTTAAGCATGACTCTATCAAGAACTCTCTAAGGCTAAGCATTGTCCTCTAAAAATTGATTGGGTTAAGCACTGTCTGCTCCCGATAAACAAACTAAGGCTAAGTATTTTCCTTGAAAGTTAATTGGGTTAAGCACTGCCCTCTCTCGAGAATTGTTTAAAGCTAAGCATTGTTTTGAAAATTCAATAGATTTAAGCACGACTCTATCAAGAACTCTCTAAGGATAAGCATTATCCTTGGAATGCTAATTGGGTTAAGCACTTCCCTTTCTTGAGAAACTGACTAAGGCTACGCATTGTCCTTGAAAGTTAGTTGGATTAAGCACTACCCTCTCTCGAGAAATTGTCTGAAGCTAATCATTCTTTCGGAAATTCGATAGAGTTAAGCATGGATCTATCAAGAAACTACCCGAGGATAAGCACTGTCCTTGGAATGTTAATTGGGTTAAGCATTACCCCCTTGAGAAATTGACTAAGGCTAAGCATTATCCTTGAAAGTTAGTTGAGATTAAGCACCACCCTCTCTCAAGAAATTGTTTGAAGCAAGGCATTATTTCAGAAATTTGATGGAGTTAAGTACGACTCTATCAAGAAACTACCTGAGGCTAAGCATTATCCTCTAGAAGTCGATTGGGTTACTCAAAGATGATTATTGCTTGCTAATACTAAACATGCGAAGCACAAATACCTCGGCGTTATTAAATGCTACTGCTCTACTGTACATGGTGTGGATTAAGCACAACCTCTTCAAATCTATATGAACAAAGCATTGCTCTCTCATGACAGATACACTTTTTATTCCCTCTCATTACTATTGTTACATTATGTTTGTTTTCACCTCATTGTTTAAATTCTATCTATACTAACCATTATCTAGTGGTAAGTAAAATGAAAGACATTTAAGGAACATTGTGTTTCCAATTCTGAAGCATAATTCCCTTTATTCCACTATTTTGTAATCTAGTCATATTTCACCTTTCAAAATCCAATTCACTCCCATCTCATCGACCTATGACATCGTTGTTTATGCTTGTTTTTTATTATTAACATTCTTTAGGATTATCATTCATTCCTAAATCTAGAACTACACAAGGCCCGATTCTCATAAAACTAGAGATATGCAGGCGACTTAAAACCAAAGTCTCGATCATACTATTTTAAGCCACCTCCTATCTCTTCCATTCTAACAAATCCTCTTTCCTGTTGGACAAAATTTGCTACTACGTCAACTTTCATTGCTTTACAATTCTTTTATCATTCTCAAGCAACGAAGGAGAAGATGTTGACACCCAATTTTCACTACAAAAAAAACTATATTTAGCGACATGCACTTTTTATCGCTATCATATGAAAATTCGTTGCTAAATAGAAATAGTGATGGAATAGCAACAGATCAGTTTCTGGTGCTATATTACTCGTTGCTAGCCTCATAGCGATGAAAAATTAATTTTTGTCGCAAAAGTTATGACCCCTTAGCGACAAAGAATTTTTGTTGTTGATGTTACTGACGGATTATTCTGTTGCTGTAGCGTTGCTATTCCCAAAGTTCATTTTTATCGTGGCTAAATTTACGATTGAATATTTTGTCGCTGATCAATTGCAACATAGTTTGGTAGATTGAGTAGCGACTAAATTTATCCATCGTTAAAGTTTTTCGAATGAGAATCTTGCGACCCAACATAGACTTCTAGTAATGGATTTGGTTATTGAGATGGGCAAGAAGAGGAGGGGTGGGGAGGGTTGACCTAGAGTTAAGTGAGGTGGCCTGACTCTGGTCAGTGCTTTAGAGATAGAGGCAAAGTTGGAAGGGATGGGGGCGTAGGAGTGTTCGGGGGACATAGATAGTATGTGGGATAGGGCGGCGGGTTGCATTAAGGAGACTTCTAGAGAGGTTTTAGGTGTCTCTAGGGGATGGTCTAGCCAATATCGGGGAGACTGGTGGTATAATGAAGAAGTTAAGAAGAAGGTGGAGACGAAGAAGACGGCTTACATTAAGTTGGTTGAGAGTAAGAAAGAAGAGGAGAAACGGGTATGTAGGGATGAGTACAAAATTGCTAAGAAAAAGGATAAGTTACCAGTTACGACTGCTAAGACAGTAGCGTTTGAGAGACTTTATTTGGGTTTAGATGAGAGAGACGGGGAAAAGAGGTTGTACAGGCTTGCCAAAACTAGGGAGTGTAAGGGTCGAGATTTGGACCAAGTGAAGTGCATTAAAGGAGAGGATGGAAAATTTTTGGTGGAGGACGTTCTAATTAAGAAAAGATGGCAGTCGTATTTCCATAAGCTCCTGAACAATGAGGGGGACAGATGTATTGTGTTAGGGAAGTTGGAGCACACTAATCAGCCTTGCGATTTCGACTACTGTTGGTGTTTTAAGGTCGAGGAAATATGTGAGGCTATTCACAAGATGCGAAGGGACAGGGTGACGGGGCCCGATAAGATTTCGGTGGATTTTTGGAAGTATGCTAGCAGAGCGGGATTGAGGTGGCTAACCCATTTGTTTATAATTTCAAGACCGCTAAGATGCTCAAGGCGTAGAGATGGAGTACGGTGATTCCTTTATACAAGAACAAGAGAGACATTCAAAGTTGCAACAACTACCATGGTATTAAGTTGTTGAGTCACATGATGAATATTTGGGAGAGGGTGGTGGAGCAAAGGTTGAGGAAGATAGTGCCTATTTCAGAGAATCAATTTGGATTTATGCCTGGTCGATCGACGACTGAGGCAATTCACTTTATGCGGAGGCTAGTAGAATGATATAGAGAGAGGAAAAGGGATCTGCACTTGGTGTTTATCAACTTAGAAAAGGCGTATGACAAGGTTCCTAGAGAGGTTCTGTGGAGATGCTTGGAGGCGAGAGGGATACCAGTGGCGTACATCCGTTCGATTAAGGACATGTATGAGAGGGCGAAAACTCAGGTAAGGATGGTGGGAGGGGATTTCGGGCACTTTTCGGTCTTGACAGGGATGCACTAGGGATCGACTCTTAGCCCGTTCCTATTCGCCTTGGTGATAGATGTGTTGATGCAAAATATACAAAGGGAGGTTCCTTGGTGTATGCTCTTTGCGGATGATGTAGTTTTGATTGATGAGTCACGCCGAGGTGTTAATGATAAGTTGGAGGTTTGGAGACAGACCCTGGAATCTAAAGAATTCAGGTTGAGTAGGACCAAGAAGGAGTACTTAGAGTGCAAGTTTAGCGACTTGAGGCAAGAAGACAATGTAGTGGTGCAGTTGGAGTCGCAGGCGGTTTATAGGAGGAATAGTTTTAGTATCTTGGGTCTATGATCCAGGGGAATGGAGAGATTGATGAGGATGTCTCCCATCATATTGGGGCAGGTTGGACGAAATGGAGGCTTTCCTCAGAAATTTTATGTGATAAGAAGGTGCCTCTTAAGCTTAAAGGTAAATTCTATAGAGCTGCGGTCCGGTTGGCCATGTTATATGGGGCGGAGTGTTGGCCTGTTAAGAATTCTCACGTCCAAAAGTTGAAGGTTGCAGAAATTAGAATGTTGTGTTGGATGTGTGGATTTACGAAAGTGGACAAGGTCAGGAATGAGACTATTCGGGAGAAGGTGGGAGTGGTTTCGGTGGAGGATAAGTTGCGGGAAGTGAGGTTGAGATGGTTTAGCCACGTGATGAGACGGGGCACAGATGCCCCAATCCGTAGATGTAAGAGGTTGGCCTTGGAGGGTTTCAAGCGGGATAAGGGTAGACCAAAAATGTACTGGCGAGGAGTGATTAGATGTGACATGGAACAGTTACAGCTTACTGAGGACATGGCCCTAGATAGGAAGGTTTGGAGGAAGATTATTAAACTAGAAAGCTAAGGTGGGTGGTCGAGTCGTAGTCCGTAGTTAGGAGGTTTAAGGATAGCTTGGTTGGGAGTTCCAGTTATAGGGGAGGGGGTCCTTAGATTGTTAATTATACTATTTTTTTTTGTGAATGTTGGTTCTTTTGTTACTTTAGCATATTTCTTGCCTTTTGGTTAATTATACTTTATTTTTGTGGATATTGGTTCTTTGTTCTTTATCATGTTGAATGACTGTTGGTCTACGGTCTTTTGTCTTGAGCCGGGGGTCTATCGAAAACAGCCTCTCTACTCCTTCGGGGGTAGTGGTATGGACTGCGTACATTTTACCCTCTCCAGACCCCACTATGTGGGAATATACTGGGTTTGTTGTTGTTGTTGTTGTAAAGTTTTTCAGTAGCAACGACAAAAGTTAGTCACTAATTATTTGTCACTAATACCAGCCGTCTTTAGCAACTAAATTTATCCGTCTCTAAAGTTTTTCAGTAGCAATGACAAATGTTAATCACTAATTTTTTGTCGCTAATAATTTTTTAAGAAAATAATTGAAACACATCAAAAGATAGCAAAATGCACAATAATTGTGTTCAAAAACCCACAATTTTAAATATTTTGTCAAACATAAACTAATGTCAAACCAACAACAATCAAAATTAGTATTTGTTACTACATAAATATTTTGTACTTTCACACAAAATAGTCTATCAAAAATTAATGCAACGATCAAGGACTATGAATACTATGAATTTAGGAATCAACATTGTCATCATCATCATTATTAGGAGGAGGATCAAGCAAGACTCCTTGTTGTACCCTAATACCACCAACATGCTCAATAACTAAAGAAAGAAAATGAGTAGTAAGTGCCGGAATCAATTGCTTCACAAACTACTCCAACTTTGTTGTAGGTAAAGAAACCGAAGGAGATACTGATGAGGAGGAGGCATTGTAGGCACAAAGTTTTTTACCAAAGTAACTGTCAGCTTCAAACCCAAGACCAAATAATCTTTTCTTTTTTTGTTGCCCTCGCAGCTTCATAATATGTTTTCAATTGATCAATTTCAAATTCACACTATAATTTTTTCCATACAATTTATTCATACTTTTCCTATAACAAGTGGAGGTATTAATATAGACTTAAGCTCATGTCAATACAAAAGAAAAATAAGAGAGGAGTATCATATCATTAGATGTAAATTATGGACTTACATGTAGAAGTCGAGAACGCTCACCAACCAAAGATTTTCCATCATGATTATGTGTATGGACGTGCAAATGTAACTCACTTGGAGTAGGATCTCGACCTATTTTAAGAGCCTATAAAAAATTTTCAGGTTTAGAATTAGACCAACGTACATAGCAGCAAACCAAAAGAATATAGAGTTATAATCCTTCTCATTTTTCTCCAATACTCACCATATACATACCAAGTTTTTTGCCCCATTCATGAAATAACCACCAAGTTTATTTTCACCATTCTAAGCAAGAAAATGTCACCAAACTTCTTGGCATAGCAGCAAAACAAAGAGAAAAAAGAAAGAGAAACTTGCAGGACACATAGCAGTAAAACAAAAAAAAAAGTAAGAGAAACTTGCCTAGCTGCTTGCAGGAAATACTGTAGCACGCCTAAGTGAAACATTTCAACTTGAAAATTTATGCACCTGGAAACATGATCTTATATTAATAGGACTATAACTTACCTCTTATCTCCAAAAAAAACTTCTGTTTATAATCATACAAGACTACAAGAGGATAAAAATACATGTATCTAATGCACCAATGCAAGGTATAGCACAGGATGCATCCTAAGAAATTATGTTTATTCATCCACAAGTTTTTAATATAATGTTATTACAAAGGATACCATCCATCAGCTAGATTCAGCTGGTAGAAATTGACATACATCTAAAGCTTAATATGATTGTTCACTAATTAACAATTTTCAGGTAAGTATAGCAGCAGACCAGAGCAACACATTTAGCACCAAAAGAAAGAGAAAAAAGTATCATAACAGTAGCCAAAAGAGCATAACAGCAATCCAAACAAAATAGCACCACCTTCAGCTGATTCCTATGCACTTTAGACACAACCATAGGTACTGAAATAGTGAAAAAATAGTAGAAAACTAATCAATAATTTTTAGGTACGTAGCAGCAGACTAGAGCATCATATATAACACCAAAAGAAAGAGGAAAAACTAATATATCAGCAGCCAAAAGGGCATAGTAGCAACCCAAACAAAATAGCACCACAACTAGCTGCTTGCTACACACTATATAAACACAATCATAGCTACTAAAATGGCAAAGACACGACAGAAAACTAATCAACAATTTCCAGGGAATATAGCAGGAGATCATAGCATCACAGACTAATTAAGTTGGCATGTAAACTAAGTTCTCTACCTCTAGCTAGTTACAATAACCATCACTGGCAACCTCAACCACTGGCTATCAAAACCACACTCTCATATCAACAAAATTAATCATCTCCACCATCACTATCAATCATCACCAACAAACCACATAATCTCCATCACAGACTAACAACGTAAGCCATATAATTAACAATCACCAATACTCATCATATTATTATAATCAATCAAAACTCATCAACAATTACCAATACTCATTAAAAGTTAAAAAACTGTCCATGAAATATATACTTACAAATTTTTTTGGTGCTCTCCAACAGTGTAGATCCACTTGTGTATGTCCCACCAGCTACATCACATCCGCCACGTTGATTCATTGAATTTATCTCAAACTTCTTAACACAGTCATCACTTTGTCAAAGTTCCACCTACTTTTCCCACACATGGTCATTTACAAATTCTGGTTGAACTGTAGCTCTATATTTTTTATATTGAAAATAAAATTCTTGTAGCATAATACAGCCTTCTTCATCCATTGTTGCTTCACCACAACTTTACTAACGAAAGCATCCCAATAGAAATTCTTCTAAAATATAATTTATAGTAATTTAAATTAGTGTTAGCTGCAAACTCAAACAATTTCTATCGATTATGATATTAAAAAACATACTTTGAATTCTCCAAAATAATCATCTTTGACATCTTTTGAGACACCTTTCCAGTTGATCACATTAGGATCAATTTCACTTTTGGAAGATAATGTAATAAAACTGGAGCATTTGGAAGAAGCTTCCAACCTGTACAACATCAAATCCAACACCATTAACACTACATAATAATTGTCTCTACTATTGACTAATGTTGATGTAATAAACCCTTAGAAAATTTCTAACAAAGCACCCACATGAATATCCATATGCATCCACAGAGTAAGTTGTAGATTGACTACCTCTATTTTCTATCATACCTAATCAAAACCAGCTCACCAAACCTTTTATTCAATAAAGTCTTATAGTTTATCTAATTTAAGTTGTTTAGTTGATTTGCTTTTACATTCAGATTTCTATTTGTGTGTTTGTGAAAGTTGATCTAGGGGAAAACTCTTAATGCAAGAATTTTGTATTATTTTTTATTTTGATATTGTGTATTTGATTTTGTATAGTTAGGAAAAGAGTTAAAAATATGTATTGATCAATGTTTTATTAGACAAAAATAATGACCATATTCTGTTATTTTCACTCTTAGACATAGTAATAGAAAGAAAAGTTATTTTGAGAAGTAAAACTATGACTAATTTAATTTTTGGAAAGTAGTACAATATTTCAACTGTCGCTGGGCAAGTATTCAATATTCTCTATCTTTAGCAGTTGGATAATAATCAGCAAACCAGATAACAAATATGGAACAACTTAAAAAAGGGAACAAAATGATATATTGTAATTACTCATTTATGATTCAACTAACTAATGTAAAATGACACTGAGAGGAAAATCTTTATTAGTTTCATAATAATTTCTAACTGCTTCAGGTCTTGACTTAATATATTGGATTGGAATTTGGATTACAGTCTCAAATTTTTGCCCTCAAATAAATTTTGTTTCTTGGTTGACAATCCTAGTGAATGAGTTATGGATTTGACTTCCGCGATCATTTTCACCTAATCGTTGATCTTGTTGATGGATGAGCCAACGCCTTGAGTTCAACATTCACACAAGTTTCAGCAATTTGGTATTTGAGATGCCTTGCTATATAAGAAAAATATTCTCAGAAGATTAAAAGATAGTGTAAGGCATACCACGCTAGCAGCTCCAGCTATGATTGCCATTGGTGTCGTGACTACACTCAATCCAGATGAACACATCACAGGGATATTGACTGCCTAGAAATCGAATAAGCAGCTGCTAGTGTTGGTGTTGCTTATGTAAATGAAATATACCAAAATGAATGTCAATAAAATGATTTAATACTAGAAATAATCTATAATCAAGAAAATAACAGAACTTGCTTAGTCCCAAAAATGTCTCAATTCCTTGCCTTTTTAACTTTTAGTTAGTAGATCAATCAATATTCTTACAATGTCAACTGATTTAGCAGATAGCTTAATCCTTACCAGTAGTAGACCCACAAATGTTTTGTTACCTTCTTGATTAATCCAAGAACACCAACTTTTGATGGAGTTGAACATTTTTCTCCTTCCATTTGGATGATGTCAACACCTTCCAGTTCTAATTGTTCGTCCAGCTTGACCTATGAAAATGAAATGATTATTGATAAGAAAGTGAAGTTTCTTCAATTTGAACTTCGCATACTACTGGAAATTGAGAAGCACTCTACAAAACCTGATCAGGAAGGCTTAGTGTGTGTAGCACAGTGACTGACAATGTCACTGATGGAAGTAACCTCTTTGTCTCCCTCATTAGGTTAATAATATGAAAAGCATTATCAACACAATAAGAAGTAATGCACATCATCGACTAAGATGCAAAACCAAAACCCATTTGGATAGTTTCTATCCACGAAGTTGGAATACCAAAAAAAAGTGGAATCACACTAAGGTTTTCTCAAGCCGAATTGCCCTTTTTATACATACAAGTTCAAGTAATCAATCAAATCATAGTATATTTTAGTACAGTATCCTACTTTTCTTGACATCAATCGGCTCTGGAAATTCATATTCATATGCAAATAGGTTAAATTCCTAATTGTTGCTAGTTTCTTAGGTCTTTTGCTCAATTTGACATAATGACACTGAAAAGTAAATCTGCATATCTTTTTAGGAGTGAACACCAATCCCTTCTAATAGAACGAGTCATAGTTTTCGATCTCAATCTGCACCAGATAGCTTTTTTTATGATGAGCTACAAAAAAGAACTTACTCCTCTCAATGAAACAGAACTTGAGGTTATGTAATCATGCTGTTGAACTATACACAATCTTGCTTATGTTGTCTATGAATGGAATGGAAATATTATGAGAAAAAGTGGTACCATCAAGGCTCCTGCTTCTACGACAGCTATAAATGATGCGGGATCTACAGAAGAAATACAAACCTGCAAGCATATGAAACTAGATTTAATCTGATAGATATTTACAATTACAATTCTTGATATAGCCTTCATGTTTTTAGTGTTGCGTTATATATTAAATGATTAACCCGTGCAACTGAAAGATGTCGTGGTTGAGGATGTAAATGCCTATAATGGTGAGATTTTTAAACTAACAAGCTCAAAGCACTAGATGCAAGGAAGACGTAAGGTCAAATTATTATTATCCTCAGATTGTATATGATTTTTAGAAGTAGGAAAGGCCAACGAATATACATGATTCAACCAGAATGTTAAGAGATTAGAGAGAAATTGGAAAGTGCAGTTAGCCGATGGAGTAGAAGATAAAGCTTAAGGCAATTTGGAATGAAAATTTTAACCAAAAGAACAGATTAAGATCTGAGAAATCGTCCCATCATTTAAATGTTGCCTAAGGACAAATTCACGACAAAGGTTCAATTATTAGAAAAATTTATCATGTTAAAGTAAATAGTTCATCCAAGATATCCTGCTATTGACTAATGTTGATGTATATTACATCAACATTAGTCAATAGTGGAGGCAAGATTTTCATAGGCGTCATTAAAATTTTCTCTGAACCCTAACAGTCAACTATCCTAGCCCCAAATAAATCCTAGCCCCAAATTCTTCCATGAACCCTAACCCCAACCGGTTGCATGCATCCAAAATAGTGTAAAGTAAAGTAAAATCACAAGATTCACCATTGTAAAGTAAAATCATGGACAAACATCCAAAATCAAACTGTTTCTCGAAGAAATTGATAATTTAAAACTAATTCAAGCTTCAATTTAGATAGAGAGTGAACAATAATTGAAAATCGAATAAAAAAATTAAAGAACACACAAATTTCAATTCGGATAGAGAGTGTATAGTGGAAGCAAATACCTTTGAATGCTTCAATTCGGCAAATCAGTGTCAGCTTGACCCTCAATACATGCAGAAATGCCAAAAATTTGTGCAAAAACTCATTCAAATTGAGCAAAAGGGCTTGAAATCGCGAACATGGTTCTTGAGAGAGAGAGAGTAGAAAGAGAGTGGGGGTTTAAATGAATTAAAACCCTAGAAGCCCCCTTTTTTTATACTTTATTATTAATTAAAAAAGTAAAATGAATATTTTACGACGGAAAAGTTGATCACTAAATAAAATAATTTTTAAAAAAAAAAATCTAAAGTGTCTCGGCGAATATTTGTTGCTAAATCTGTTGCTATGAAATAATTAACATAACGACCAATATTTTGTTGCTAATCCATCACTAAATTTAGGAGCCAATTTTTTCCTCTATTATTTTGCGATGGAATAGCAATTTTGTCACTAATTCGTTGCTAATAGCATACATAAAAATTGAATTGCTACGAATGCAACCAAATTGGCAGTTCCGTTGCTTTTCCATCGCTATATAGTGACGAAAATGAGTCTGTCAGTGAATTTCATCTTTAAACACAGTTTTTTTGTAGTGTTTGACCTTCCGATGCTCTCTTAGGCTGTTATTTTTGTCAAAATTATTTAACTTTTAATATTAATATTTTTTACACTATTATGTTTTCACGTAAATATGCACACTCACAATTTATAAATACATTATCTATCTATCTATTATTATTATTATTGATAATTTTATATAGTAATTTTATGTAACATTAATTTCACATGCGCCTTATTATTTTGTTCTCGTTATTATTACATAGTAGCCTAATTCAATTCAAGTTCCCTATTCATTTACATTCTAGCCTTTTTCTATCCAATTTATAAAAATTTTAGCCTAATATTATCCAATTTATTACAATTCTAGCCAAACATATCTAATTAGACTCAATTTAAATTTTTCATTCAATTTTAATCAATTTCTTAATATTTAGATCTCAGCCATTGATCAAATTCATCTAACGACTGAGATCACATTTCTCTTTGCCTTCTGTTTTTAAACCAACATTAAAACCTAACCCTATTTTTCTAAACAACAACCATACTTTCTCCTTCTTCTCTCTATCTTTCTTTCTCTTTCTCTTTCTACTAATGGCCAAGGCTACCACCGTCGGCCAACCACCATTGCTGGGGAAACCAGGTGACACCCTTCTTCCTCTCCCATTCTCTCTCCTCTCCTCTCTAGCTGGAGAAAACCAAAAACAGCCAACCAACGTCCCTCATAAACCAGTCCAACACCTAGCCGCCGCTGCAAGCAGCCATGCAACCTGCGAGCGAATAGTCGAAGCAGCCACACCCCATTCCCTTTGCTCCCCTCTCGCGTCGCTGACTTTCCGGAGTTGATGACTGGCGAGTTACAGCCATGAAGACCATCCATCACTTGAACAACAGCAGCAACCGACGACCAGTGCCACCACCGCCACTCCATCGGCGAAAACAGTGCACTAAGCAGTTCCTCAAGCTGCTTCCGCTCACCGCCGTTCGCTCTGGTCACACCCACCGAGAGTACATAATTATTTCTTTTTCTATGATGAATTCTCAAGAATCCTTCCTAGGTTTGATTTTCCGTTTTAATTACATGCCCAATATGTTATCATCTTCTATTCCTCCTTTTTCTTTTGATATTTTTTTTGAACTCGAAATTGATAAGACTTGATTATGAAATTTGAGTTAATTTTTATAATCTCATGTGCGTTTATGTGCCTAGATTGACATATGTGTAAATTTTTTTTTTTTTCAAACCCTTCGTTTAGCGCTAATTTTATGAGTAAACACTAATTATCTATATGATATACTAATTTGGCATGTATTTGTTGATTGATTGTTTACTGGTGATTTCATATAATTAGGACAGATGTCTTTGTTGATTGATTATTTGTGGTAATTTTGGTCAATCAAAGTGGGTTGATATGCCTGTGTTTATTATGTTTCTTTTTCATATTTTGAATAGCTTGAATATTTAATTTTATACGGTAAAGATAGTATGATATGCCGCATATTATTTTGATGATTTTTGATTGACTTCATTGAACATGTTACTTTAAATATATTCTTTCCCTCTGCTGAATTTTCATATATATTATAACCATATATAGCCCCTACCAATAACTATCTTTTACTGATTTGTTAGAAAGAAAAATTTTGTTGACTGATGCTGAAGTATGATTTTTCCTTTTATTCTTTTTCCTTAATTGATTAATTTTATTTTCCTTAATCGATTTATAAAAATATTCTCTTACCTTTTTAGTTTTGTGCCCCTTTTTCTATTTAAACAACTCCTCTTTCAATTGACAATCGGGTCTTTAATTACGATTACTACTCTCTATACAAAAAATCTTCATTGACTACTACACTCTTCTACACAAAGTGCTAAGTTTTAATTGCTGCAACTTTGAGAGAATGTTGGTTCTTGCTTGCTGTTACATATTGTTGTCTATTTTGGAAAGTTCCAATTTCTTTTGTCATTATGTTGTTAACTGGTTAGTTTTCTCTAGCCATGTATTAGTTTCTTTTATAGCATTCTGTGTGAGTGTGTTTTTTGATTACTTAAAATGCTTGATTTCATAAGCCCTCTATTCGTTTTATGCATCTCTATGACTTATTGTGTTCATATGAGTATTTGCTTTTGTTGATGTGATATGTTTTCTTTCTCATTCATAAGTGAGTGTTTTCCCATTATTGTAGTGCTGTAATATGTGAATACAAAACAATCTTTTGGCATCTCATAACCCCTTTGGCGTGAGCCTGCCTGGGATCCTTGAGATCCTTAGGATCTCGACAATGCGAAGGGTTGGTTATGGGCTACCAAAGTTATGTTTTGTATTTTTGGGGTTGCTTTTGGTCTTTGTATTATGTGTAGCAGGTTGAATGAGAAAGTAAATGATTTTGGAAACTTGAAAAGTTGCCAAGGAATTTGTTTAGGGACTGTGCCACTTAGCTCATCTTTTTTTAATAATTATCGTATAAACTCTATAACCCTAATAAAATTATAAGGGTCTACTTGGGGAGTGGAGATTTATGTGATCTATGAATTACGTAGGCAAACACAACTTAGGTTTATGTGCTTTACGTGCTATGTGAACCACTTAGGCAAGCGTAATTTAGGATTTGCTAATTTACTTATTTATCGCCTAGAAAGCATGATTAGGATTGATAATTAACTTCACAAATTAATCAACTCCGAGTACATCAAATTGACAGACAATGCGCTTAATTTGTTTTTAACATCTAGCTTCAATTTTCAAAATAACACTTTAGAAATTAACATCATTTTTCATCATTAAAAAGCAATTTTCTAGCATTGAAATGATCTTCTTTAACATTCTTATAGCGTTTCCAGCGACAATTTCAATTTTTGGCATTTAAAATATTATTTTCAGCAATTAAAACAAACGTTCAACATGTTAAATTATTTTCTAGTCTTTAAACATATATCACAGCGTTCTTTGGTATTTTGATTAATTTTTTAACATATTTAATTTATTTTGTATCACCAACATACTTGACTTTAACATGTTTTGTTTCCATAATTTTACAACATTGTTTCGCAATGATTTGACAATTGTCTTTCATCACAGTAGCTTAGTTATTCTATTTAAAATAATGCTAATTTTAATTGCTATTCATGAGTTCTTTCCTAACTCGATTAATCACTCAACAACTTTAGACACCATGCCTATAGGTTTAAACTACAAAAATAAATAATTCTTTGCATGTCAATCACATTAACACTTTAATTAACCTAGAGGCCAACTTGAGATCATTATGTGCTACGTGACGTCCTTTGTATTTTACGCATTTTGAGTCTTAGGGAACATAGCTTTTTTGTCTAGACGACAAATCCAAATTTGCAAAACCGAATGCCTCTTGGGCGATAAGTGGGACGATAGGTATTCTAGAGGTGTTAGTTTTATCCTTTCTTTTTAGTGCACCTTTAGGTTAACAACCAGCCTAAATGGAGTGGGGCGGGTAGTCATTCGGAAGATATGATACCCAGAGACATTACACGACGTTTGACATTGTTACTTGTTTAAGTATTTGCTAGTGGGTCGGATAATGATTAACAAGTTGGGGTTCTGATCCGAATGACCAAAAATTATTCTTTGTTTGATTTTGTGATTTTTTTATTTTTTTTTTACATTGACTATACATGATTATTTATTTGGGCTAGTTAGTTTGATAAGTAGTCCTTTATGTTATAAATTATGTTGCTTCTCTCTTCCTGCCCGCCTTACTTCTATGTTTGATTGATTTCATCAGTTAGCTAATTAATAGTTAGAAATAATCATATAACATGTTTTGTCCATTTATTATTTTATCACTTAGTTAACATTTAAGTTAATAACAAGTGACCTTTATTTGATTACATAGAATTCTCACGTAAAATATGAATTCGGCTGAGAACCACCTTTTGTGGACCTCGAAAGGTGCCTAACACCTTCCTTTCGAGGTAATTTGAACCCTTACCCAAATTTCTGGTGAACTAAGGCTAAAACAACAAAATTGGTTCGTAGTTAGCCTAGACCGTTTTCCTAACGCACCTTAATACATTAGGTGACAACTATTCACAATCCTTCTTAAACAATCCCAAAAGAGTGGTCATATCGAATCCCGCTTTTCGCAAGAAAAATGGGGCGCCACATAGTGTATAAAATTTATGAGGCCATTTCCCCCATCTGAAGATAAGTGGTATATTTTTGTGGCTGTTGATTACATGTCAAAGTGGATAGAAGCTGAAGCTTTTCCCACAAATAATGCAAGAGTAGTGATGAAATTTGTCAAGAAACATATCTTCTCTTACTTTAGCACACCTCGAGCAAGCATTAGTGATGAGGAACATACTTCGTTAATAATTGGCTCAAGAATTTTTTGGCCAAATATGGGGTTAGACACAAGCTAACCACAACATATCACCCACAGACTAGTGGTCAAGTAGATGTGTCTAATCGAGAGATTAAGCAGATCTTACAGAAGACGGTCAATGGACTATGTAAGGATTGGTCGGCTAAGATGGATGATGCATTATGGGCATATAGGACAGCCTATAAAATGCCTATTGGGACCGTTTGTATCTCTTGGTCTATGGCAAAGCTTGTCACCTACCAGTAGAACCTGAGCATCAGGCATATTGGGTTGTGAGAAAGTTAAATCTTGATCCAGATATTTCAAGGAATAAGAGAATGTTACAGTTGGATGAGCTTGATAATTTTCGCTTACATGCATATGAGAATGCAAAGTTGTACAAGGAGAAAATAAAAGAAGGCGTGATAACCAGATTGTGAATCGAGTCTTTGAGCCAAGCCAACAGGTATTGTTGTTCAATTTTAAATGGAAGCTGTTTCCAGGCAAGCTGAGGTCTAAGTGGTCTGGACCATTTAAAGTGGTAGGAAAGACCTCTCAGAAGGTTGCTGAACTATAGAGTTAGGACAAATGCAAAACATTAATGGTGTGAACAGAGAGTCAAGCATTATTGGGTGAATCATGGAGATTAGCACAGAACGTCCATCATCTTTGAAGATGAATGAAGCTGAATTAGGTCATGCCACGGCGTAAAATAAGGCATTGCGTGGAAGGCAACCCACGAATGTAATGTAATATTTTAGTTTATTTCTTTGTTGTTTGAAAAAGAAAAGAAAGAAAAAAAGAGAGATAAAAGAATTAAAAAATACAAAAAGATATGTCGTGCCACGACCAAAAGTAAGGCACCGGGTGGGAGGCAACCCACTTTTACTTACGTATTCTTATTGTCTTTTTTGAGAATTCAAGAATGAGAAAACTCATGGGAAAAGGTAAGAATTAGAAGTGAGTGAATTTTACGTTTTGGGAAGCTATCAGGTATGTAAAAGATGTTTAAATTGATGAAAAGTGAAAGCACAAAAAGGGGGGACAAAAATCCCACAAAGCACACAAGACAGTGGCTTCTTGCAATAGCTAGGCGTCACGGACCTTAGTCCTCACGATAAGGTTCGCATAGTGCCAAGGGGTATACAACCATATGCGATTTCCAGATAGCATCTGTGATGGGCCTGCGTGGCGGTGGGTATCACATAGACTTAGTCCCGTACTGCGGAGACCCTACACACTCGGGTTGTAACTGACCCAATCCCTCTGACCCGACATTCCCCTTTAAATACTCCTCTATGTACCATTTCTTATCCACCTCTAAACCTAATTTGCGTCGCCCCTCCATACCCAAAATTCTCCTTATCCTTCTAAAGTGCTAAGCTTATTCGTGGAAGGAAGTTCTTTCTACTCTCTCCTAAAAAAGGACTCGGGTAAGTTCTTAAAATTGATATACATCTTATTTACTCGAATGAAATGGTGAAATCATTATTGTGCATAAGTGGGTAAATACTTGTCATGCTTAACACTTAGTGTGATGATGTTGAGTAAAGTGAGAAGTTTGTGCGTTAATAGATATTCCCATGAGTTATGTGCTCTACTTATTTTGTAGTTGTGGGACTAGACTAATGACATATTTTGTGAGTTGTAAGTTGCACTTTCGTATGACATACATGATCGAATTAGTGTGGTAAGGTTTTGTTTGCCTATTGGCATAAAAATAGTGTGGGGTGGTTCATATATCCGCCTGCAGTTACTGGATGCTACATTCTTGTTATACGAGTGCCTATGGGAACAAAATGATGCTAGCAATTGTACATGAGCTTGTTTAAATTTATTAATTTTGGGAAGTATGTATGAGTTGCATTTGGAAATTCCCATACTGAAATAAAGAAATATAGCACCTGGTTCCGCTTTTGATGAGTAAAATTGAGTATGTAATGTATGAGACTGACTTCTGTTGTTGAATTGAACCCACTTGGTAGAGATGGGTAGAACAAAGAAACTAAATTTATTTTGTTATGGTTGTTGAATTGTGTGGTTGGTAGCTTGATTATTTGCTTGAAGTTTGAGTAGAGCAACATAAAAGTGGTTCAATATGGTTGTTGAGGTATTGTGTACGCGAGATTTTTTTGTTGAATAGGGAAAGTCTGAGTACCCTCATTCATACAATGGTGCACCCATGCTAGCAACTAAGTGTGGGGTATCCTTAACACTCTTCTACACTTAGTGTTTGCTAGTCTAATTAGGTGTCCTGCCTGACTTGTTTTACTGAATGTTTGGAATTCCAGGTACTATGTCTAGCCATCAACAAAATGGAAAGGATTTTGCTGGGCCATTTGAGCCCTCACGAAAGAGGAGCAAACCAACTGGTAGAGTGCCTAGACCTTCTTCTATCTAAACAGGCAAACTAGAAAATACAGGTCTAGATAGGTTATAGAAGCAAGGAAGAAATGGTACGCCAAGTGCAATGAGACAAAATATGCTCTAGAATAATTCATCAACTGGGCAAGCCTTCTAAGAGAGTATCCCAGCATGGTACGATGAATAGAATGGCTGCACATGACCTCCTTGTTCTAGTGCCCATGGAGTGCAACCTGTACATGCTTAGGGAATTCTATGCTAATTGGGACCCAGGTATTGAGACTCTGAGGTAAGGATCAGAGGTCAAGTGGTGAATTTTACAGCTCATGATTTGAATGTTCTTTTAGGTACACCGGAGGTAGATGCAAAACCACTGAAGCAGCTGAACATCACACCGCCCTATGTAGACATCTAACATTTATTATGTGGAAATCATTCTGCCGCCTGATGAACTCATCACAAAGACAGTGTCCTCCATCTCACATTCCCTTATGCCCAAATGAATAGGAAGTCCTACATGTAGAGAAATATTATCTACCATTGCCTGATTCAGGGCAAGCATATGACTGATGTGATGCGTAATAGGGGTGCAGCCGCGCAGGTACGGATTTGGTGGGTTACTGACCAAGTTTCTGAGGAATTAGGGAGTTGTGGAGGAGGCACTTGACTACAGTCCAGTGGTAGACACCTACTCTATTGATACATCCAGGACTAAGGGTCTGACGGTGGCTCAGAGGCCGGTATTGACTATGCCCGAGCATCAGGCTCAGAATGATGAGATTATAGCCCGGATGTATGGGTTACAGATGCTACAGCTGTGAGTAGGGGTAGACCAGCGACACCTGAGGAGATTCGTGTTGTTGAGCAGGATTACCCTCTTGGTCACCATGCCAGGACTATGCTGTAGATTGGACTAGAGTTTGTAGAGCCTCTGGATTACAATGTGCCCACTGAAGAGGAGATGAGGATGTATGATTCTAACATGGAGTTAGACGAGAATAAGGATGCAGGCGATCCAAATTTTAGGGCAGCGACCCTTGGTCCAAAGACCGATGATGACATGGATGATGCATGGTCACAGAGTTGTTACACTACCTCATTACTTGGTCTTATTTGCAAGCACTAGGATAGTGCTTCATTTTAAGTGTGGGGTAGTGGTTCTCATTCCTCCTACCTTCATTTTCTTTATTTTTGTGTTTTATCTTTTTGGATTTTGTATTTGATGTGGTCTGTAATAGTTAGTATTGATGATATTTGATATGGGTAGTTCATAGTTATTAGTAGTTCAAAGTTAGTAGTATTTTCTTTATTGTGCTTAGTTCACCACTTTTTGTTCAAAATTAGGAGTAAAATTTTAATTTTTGCCCTTAAAGTTGAAAATATTTGCCCTTAGTGGCAATAGTAATAGCTCGTCATAGTTAGGTGCCTTCCCCTATGATGGGTGGATGATGACCGTCTTAAGGGGAATTAGTCGTAGGAAATAAAGAAGTGAAAAGAACCCAACCACAATTCTGGATCAAGGTACCTTGTGTGGTAAAATATGGTTACATGACATGGAAAATACTTGTTTTGAAATAGAAGCATGTCAAATTTAAAAGAAGGATTGCTAATTTCAGATACCTGAGCTTAATAGTGTAACTTTAGGTCTGCTGGCTTAATTTTGAATTTGTACAGTTACTAGATTAAGAATCTATAGGGATTCTACTTGAATCTAGCATGCACCATGAATGAGTGAGATCTCATAGTCATTCCATATGCATAGTGATGTCTAGAACTTGCTTGGCTTGTTTACAAAGCGGGATAAAGGATGTTGGATTTAGGAGATGATATAGGATTTTTTTATAGCCATATTTTAAACCTCTTTTACCTGTCCTTGTGCATATTCTTAGTTAGCTCCGTTGAGCCTATAACCTATTTTCTTTGGCAACTTCATTTGTAGCCTGTACCCCTTCTTTGATTGACCTTAATTTGATCCAAAGCTCCTAAGCGCTTAAGTCAAAATTTAATCCAGTCAAGGGAGTAGAAATTCAAGTAATGAAAAAGGTGAAATTGAAGCCCTTAGGTAATAGCTATCGGGTTTGGATATTGATATGTGTGGTGGTTGAGAGTGTAGAATAAAAAGAATTAAGAGAGTTCAAAAATTGAATAAGATATGAATAGAAGACACTCCCACCATAGCGTGTGTCAATGAGCTTAAGAAGATAGGGCTAAAGCAAAAGAAAAAGGAAAGATAGTTGAGGAAGAGAATCGGTTGTTAATTGGGTGTTTTTAATGTCCATGTGATATACTAAAGCGCTTAGGGATATTAGCCACTATTTTCCCCAATAGTTTCTACCCGTCCCTTAGCTTACATTACAATCATGAAAGGCTTAGTTGATCCTTAATCCAAACATTCAACTATTAGTAGAGTAGTACACTAAGGGCAATCTTATGGTTCATCATATATCATGTATGAATTCTTTATGAGAGTGAGCGAATTTGTTTTGATATACACATTATGATCATATATTGCAAGATTGTGAGTGAATATGGGTAACTTTCTTGTTGTAAGGGTGCATGTGGATGAGAGTTAGGTGATTTATAGTATTACTGGTTGAACAACTTGCATAAGTTTTCCAACAAGTTAGTTCACTCTGGAGGCTAGGAAGTTGGAAAAGAGTGATCCCGTGTTTTTAGAATTGCATTGACATATATTAGCTAAAAAGTCATATGTGGCTTATGTGTGCCTAACTCAAGTGTCATGTCTAGATTGTGGTGTGAAGCTTAATGGGGTATAGTGATTACCTAAGATTGTTCGAGGACGAACAAGGTTCTAAGAGAGGGATGGTGATCTTGGGCGTATTTATACGTCTATATGCCAATAATTACCCATAATAGGACTTGTTCTATGCACTAAAATACTTTGTTTATATTTTATTTGAGCTATAATTGCGTACCTTATCTGATGGACATGATTAGTGTATGTAGGGCTAAATTGTGATGAAATTAGACGTAATTAGACGCATTAATGTGAAGCTAATGATGATGGAAGCTTTGGGAGTGATTTGATGAGCATAAGGATACTGGGATTGAGCTCAAAGAGCATAGAAATAAAGCCAGGAGCAAAGAAATAGGTCGCGCTAAGGAAATTAGAGTCGATGGCACATTCTAATAAGCCTCCGCAGTGGCTCCGCGTTGCGGAGGCTGAATTAATTCTCAAGTCACAGTTTAGTGAGGATTCGCGATAGCCCCATGGCGCGGACCCTAGTCCATGCGATTATCACCGTGGTGCGGACCCTAGTCCATGCGATTACCACAACGGTGCGGAACCTAGAACATGCGTTGGGATCCGCAACGCATCCAAGGTTAGTACTCAGTCAAATTTGTCCTACTATAAAAGGAACACTTCAAATCAATTGAGGACACTTTTGCAGAGGTACAACAGAGGCAAAATGATTACAATATTTTTCTTAGGGTTCTTTGAACATTTCAGCTTCGGATATTAATTTGGGTATAATTAATTATCTTTCTTTGATGTTGATTTCGAACATGAATGGCTAAACACCCTTGAATATTTAGTAGATTATTAACTAAATCATCTCAATCATCATGATACTCTAAAACACTTGAATACTTCATTGTCGAAACTGAAGTTGATTAAATTACTAATACAGTAGTCCTCGTGGGTATGATATCCTATTCTTTGAGTCACTATATTACTTGTACGATCGCGTGCACTTGCATGTACGATAGACCGCAACATCTGTTTAGAAAATAATGATTGCTCTTTCCTTTTTATCAACTCATGACATGCTTAAGACAATAAGAATACAAGATTAAATGATATTTTATTATATTTAATATATGTTTAATTTTAAAACACAAGTTTCTAAGATTTTTTTTTTCTTAAATTTCGTGTCAAATTAAATAGTGTCAATTAATTTGAAATTGAGAGAGTGCTACTTGACAAATGACAACCATGCAAAATTTCTACTTCCTCCGTCTCAAATTACTCATCCCAAATTTCTTAATTTGATTTCTACTTGTCTTTTTTCATTAATCAAGAAGAGATAAAAAAAAAAATTTCAAGTTTTATCCTTTTGCATTAATTTTTTTATGTTCAAATTAAAATGTAAACATGATTTAATAGGGGTATTATGATAAACTAATTATGTTATTAATTATTTTTCTTAATTAATGTGTCATCTTAATTTGGGACTGGTAATTTGAGACGAAGGAAATACTTATCAATATGAAAAATAAGGACGCAACTGGATCATTTTTGTTTTCTTAAAATATTCCATGATTTTTTCTCTCTTCATACGCTCCTTAGTTTTGGACTTCGCATTTATCCGCATTCCGCTTCTTCATAAGACTAATATAAGTGTAAATACACCTACCATTAACAAATGATGCGTATTGATTTTATGTACTCATTCTAATCGCTTTGCTTTAGTTTTTGTATCATTTATTGCTAATATAAGGATGTTTATGGTGCGGAATTCGGCTCCTCTCTATTTCTATTGTCTTCATTTTCTCCAAGTTCCTATTTCGATGAGAGATACATGACATGAGTTAAAATGAATGGTTAAGATTTAGTTAACTAAATTGAGATTCTAACTATGATGTGAATAATAAATATTTTATCTATTTACTTCCAAAATTTTAGTAATTTCACTATTATAATAGTTTCAAAATTATTTTATCCATATATATATATTTTTTTAAAAAAATCTCGCTATTTCTATGTTTTTTTTTCCTACTTTACGTTCTATTTTCGTACTCATCGTCTATCTTCTAACTTATTTGAGTTAATTTTTCGATTATATTTTAACTATTAAATACTTTTTTTAAAAAAATTAGCTATGAGTATAAATGCTGACACTTCTTTTAATAATAACGAAGTTTCTTTTAATTATGCTAATTGAATATTTTTATTATAATATCGATAATGCTCGTGTTATTATCTTAATTTACTGGACTCATAGATTCATATTTATGTCGTCATGATTTTGGCTTTGCCAATTTTTCTCTCAGCTAATTTATTTTTGGACGAAGAGGAGGAATGATAGAGTTAAGAAATTTGGAAAAGGGAGAAACAATAAAGTTTTAAAAATGATGAGGGTATATCTATTAACTCTTTTTTTTTTTTTTTTTTCCATAGAATATTTCTTTTAACCATAGAGTAATTTTTTTTTAATTAATCATGGTTAGAAAAAAGAGGTAAGAAGAGAGAATTCTAAAAAAATATATTTATGGATAAAATAATTTTGAAATTACTAAAAATTTTGGAAGCAAATATATAATATATTTATTATTCAAATCTTAACCATTTATTTTTACTCATGTCATGTGTCTCTTTTAAGTAAGAACTTGGGTAAAAATGAAGAGAATGGAAATAAAGAGGAGTTGATCCCTATGGTGTGTATTATTTACCTTTAAGTTAGGAACATATATATGATTTAAAAGTGAATTGAGGCGAAAAGAAATGGAATCGAGCAAACTGTAGTGACAAATATAGTTGAAGGGTCTTGGAAAAATAGAAGAAAGATTTCACGTTTTAGTGATACCAAACTTATAAAAGGTGACTTAGCTTTGGAGAAAACATATCTTTGACATTTTGGACAACCAGAATTTGTAAAACCAACGCAAGTCTTGAACAAAGGGTTATACGCAATCATTAAGATTGAACAATCTCTAAGTTTTGTATGTCGTCGATGGATAAATTCTTTACATTATCATGTTATATTTAAAACTAATTTGAAATTCTATTGACCTGATGTAAAACTAATTTAAAATGTCGGTTTATAACCCAATTCGAGCAGTTGGCCCCGTATATACCACATTTTCCACCCTGCATATAAGTGATCAAATAAAAACTCATCAGGCAACAGAATTAAATGCATGGGTTGTGAAAAGAATGCATCTCTTCTCTAACAGGTACGACAAAGAATGTTTCCAAAGCATGTCAATAGATATGATTTGTAAATTGGATTTCTTAAGTAACATGAGAAAAAGTTGTGCGCTACTATTCTTGCTGTCTTGGCATGAGAATCTTAATTGTTGAAGTTGAATAAAGGTTGCAAGAATTTCTTATTAAACATTAACATTAACTCAAAAATTTCACAAAAATTCACTATTGAATGAAGTCATGTCATTCTTTAGCTTTAAACTATGAAAGACTTACTTGCTTAACACCGCAGACACGAATAGAAGCTCCAACTTTTAACACTAGATCATCCACCTCTCTGTAAGTTAACCAAATGTATTTACCTGCCTACAAAGATACAAAAAAAAAACGTAGAGAATTCACGAAAATGTCCAGCAACAGTAAAAGGAATAAAACTATTCTTCAAAAACCTTAGCTTTAATGAACAGGAAATGAAAATTCCACTAAAAAAAAATATTTAACCCGAGGAGATTCTTAAGATCTTAATAACAACTAGTCATGAGGTTCGTTATGTCACTTGAAACTTGAAGTTCATAGAAGTCGATCATTCACTAATTTAAATAGTTTCATGTTCATAAAACTCCCTGCATGCTTTCTCGGTCGAGCTCACCACACTGGACTTGCCTAATGTTGCCCTAGAGCGGATTTACCTTGTGTGTAAACACGTGTGGCTTTATAAGTTAATGAAAAAGTGAGTTGAAATTAGTAAAAGGATGAATATATACCTGACCATTGAATGATTTATAAGTTTATAATCATTATTTGCTTTATAAGTTAATGAAAAAGTGAGTTGAACTTTAAAGAGCATTATTCCATCTCTTGTTAAGAGACATCCTCTTTTATTCTGTATACAAAATCTTAGTCCGATAACAAAATCTGATCCTATATTTAAATCTCTTGCTAATATTTTATTAACATTGTAAACTGGGTTATAGAATTTATTGCATGTATTTAAAAAATTTATTTGTGCTTTTTCTATGTAATAATTATAGATATTTTGTGATCCATCCATTTGAGTGGCTGTTATAGGTCTTTCAAGTACTTTTAGTAAATGTTCCGGTACTATTTCTTTATTGATTAAACAGCTAGTACATCCGGGATCTACTAATGCTAGAGTTTCTATTTCTACATCTTTTATTTTAATTTTTACTAAAACTTTTATGGTAGAGAATTCTTTATCTTCGTTCCATATTAGACTAGTGTCATTATTTTCTAAATTCATAAGTTCTGCTTCTAGTTTTTCTAAATGTACCGCCTCTTGTGTATCTGTTTCTTCTATGGCGATTTTGGTTTTTCCTTTTTCTAGGATAGTTAATCTTTGTTCTAAATCATTTACTCTGGTTTCTAAAGTAGACACCCTTAGATTTAGGATTTGATTATTCGTATATTTTTGTCTGTTATTTATTTTGGGTTCTACTTGTATTTTTAAAGTGTTTTCTATATAATTTATACATGCTTCTAAGTAACATTTTTTGCATTTAGCTCTATTATCTTTACTTGGATACCAATTACATATACGACATCTATTACTGTCTAGACCTTTATTTCTTTGGAATTCATGTATACATTCCTGAGTAATATTCATTAAATTATTGATTACTAGGTTGTTTAAGTCTAAATCCTCTATCTCTTGTCCTAGCTCATTAACTAAATTATCCTCTTCTGATTCTGAAGAATCAGATTTTGGATTATCTTTATCATTTATATCAATACTTATTATTGAGTATATACTTTCTGTATCTGACATGTATTCGTCTACATTTAATAAAGTTTCTTGGAAATCCTCTATTAGTTGAGAATTTCTAGTTCTATTTTTTTTTAGGACATACATTAGCTAAATGGTCGATACTTCCACAAGTATAGCATTCTAATTTGTTTTTATAATTTCTATCATTTCTATATTTCCTAACATGTCTATCTCTATTTAACCATGGTTTTTTAGCTTTTGATTTTCTTAAGAAGTATTGTTTATGACTATATGGTTTTTGATTATGTTTCTTCTTATATTTTCTGTATTGTTTCTGATTGTAATTTTGGGTTGTATAGATAACAGATTTACAGAAATTCATTTCATTTCTTTTTAATTGTTTTTGTATTTGTATGTTTGTACATTTTTCTGTTAATATATCCATTATATGTTGTGTTCTATGTCCTATTGTCCATTTTAAATTTGGGTTGGCTACTACCCCATCTCTTTTATACCATCTATCTTCTATTTCTCTTCCTAAGGCTCCAAGTAATTTATTGAATAATTTTTTGCCTAATTCTTCATTAAAAGTATTTCCGCTGACGGTGCAATAATAAAAATAGTCTTGTAGGAATTTCTTTATATATACCCAATGCGAAATACTTAATTGTTCTAGTTTGATTAATGCTTCCTTTTGTAGTGCTAATAATCCACTATTTGGATCTTTTCCAGTTAATAACATATGCATTTTGTTTGTGAAATTATAGGGATTTGGTCCCATACTTAATAAAACCTGGAAATCATATGGGAAGTTTGTCTTAAAACTTTCCCATGTAGCTTTTGCAGATTCCCCTAAGAAGGTTTCTAAATATTTATACATTGTTTCCGTATCTGTTTCTGTATAATGTCTTAAGTAATCTGCAGCTACTAGTCCTTTCCATAAGTCTATCACTGTATCCCATATTTGGGGATCATGTGCTGCTATATTCAGAATTTTACCTTTGTTTCCTCCTTCTTGTAGTTTAATTAGTTCTTCTATTGGCATTCTTTTTCCTACTGGTTTTATATTATCTCCTCTAAGATCTGTATCTGGGTTTATCCTAATTGCTGGTCTTCTAGGTACATTGCCTGTACTATAATCTATTGGTTGGGGATTAGGGTTTGTTTGTTGGAATGGGCTAGCACTTGAGGAGCTAGCTGGTTCTAATTCTGCTAGTTCTTTATAACTGATGGTAGAACTTAATATAGAGATTGTGTCTTCATCTTTTCTTTCAAGGAATGATTTGTTATTTCTATATCCTAAATTATCACTTCTCTCTAAGCAGTTTTTAAAATGTTCTATACATTCTTCTATTTTCATGTCGTCCTTTTGACATCCTTTACATTTAAAAGTTATATATTTATATTCTTCTGCTAAGTTTTCAGCCTTTTCTATGGCCATGTCTACTTCATATCCTTCTTGTAGGACTTCTATATTCATAAACTCGCTTTCTGTTTCGATATTACTCTCTGTTTCATCATCGTCTAAATTTCTTTTAGTTGTGTAATTATAATCCGTAAACCTGACCGAAGTTTCTCCTTTACTTGTAGTATATAATAGATGAGAGTCTGGTGTAAAAATTTTTGGTTTAGTAAATTTGTTTAAATTCCATTCTAAACCTGCATATATTTCGGGGTCTATTTTTATTGGTTTTATTAAACTTATGCCTTTATTTTCCATTATTTCAAGTACATCATTTACTTTTAGTTTAAATTTTGTATTACTACTTAAAGTTAATTTTCCAATAAAACCTATGCACATTAATAAATTATTTCCACTAGTCATTTCTTCGTACCCTTTAGTTTGGATTCCTATTTTAATGTTTTTTTTCCAAATTCTTTTAAGTTCATTAGGAAGTCGGGACTTATATAGAATATTCCTCCATTATTTGTCATATCTACTTCAGTTAATCCTATTATTGACTTCTTAATGTCTGACCATCGATCATCATATATTGTTATTAATACTTTGGATCCTAGATTTTTTCTAGTTAGACCTTTTATTCCTATAACAATTAAACCCATATGCATCAATATCATTCTATTATTTTTTAGATGTCTTAAGGAATTAGCATTTACTAAATCTAGTATTTTAAAATCTTCTCCTATAGCCGATATTTGTTCTTCTCTATAATGTCTATATAACTGATTGTCTGTAGAAAAATATCCGGCGTTATATAGCGTTTTAGGATTTAATAATTTTAATTGATGTTGTTGGAAAATTTGTAAATCTTTGTCTACATCTATTTTTTCGTTAAGTTCTTGGTTCTGCTCCATATTAGGTTGTCTTCTGCATATTCTAGATAATATATTATTATTTCCTATTCTATTCTCCGAAAAACTTATTCTTTGTCTTTCTTCTCCTTGTCTTTCATTATTTTCGATGGTTCTCCGTCTATTTGATAGAAAGTCCATTTTTGTGGTTTTCTTATTATATTTTTTCGTTCTTGTTTGGGGGTTAATTCAATTCGTTTTAATTGGTTAATAAGTTCGTTTATTTCAAAGTTATTTTTTGGTTGGACTTCTTTATTTTTTATTAAGATGTCTATTTTCTTATGTAGTTCGTGTAATTTTGGTTCTTCCTGGAGAGGTTTTTGAGTTTCTTTGCCTTTAGTTAAGATGTCTATCTTTTTGTGTAAGTCTAATAATAACTCTATTATGGTATTATTTTGTTTTAGTAAAATTTTATCTGTTTGACTTGAAGGTATATACTTAGATATCCTTCTGGTTCGCTATGATAATTTCTTGATTTTTCTAGTGCTTTACTATAATTTATATCTTCTTCACTCATGAAAGTGATATTTCTTCTAATCTTTTTGTTATTTCTTGCAAATCTTTGATTTCTGTTGTTATATTTTCTACTTGTTCTACAAGCTTAGTTATTAGTTGAGTTGTTTTTACTTCCAATTCTTTAGGTCTTTCTATTATGGTTTTTATTAGTTTTTCAATTTCTAATTTTGTAGGTACTTTTTTTAAATTAAACTTGTGATTTAAATACTGAATTTTTCTGTCCATTTCTACTTCTTGTGACTTTAAATAATCTAAATTTTGTTCTATCTTATCTAGTGTCTTGTTATGTTTATTCTGAGTAACTTCTATTTCTTCTAAAATTCGTATTATACTATTATCCTTTTCCTGAATTTTTTTGCTTGAATTTATCAAAAAGTCTATTATTGTATTATATTGTTTATCTTCTGAATGTAAAATATGTTCACCCTGGTTGAAATTACACCTTATAGTGGAGTTATCTTTTAATACTCTATATTTCTTTTCTTGTTGAAATCTAAGATCTAGGTAATCGAGGTGTTTTAACGAAGCTATCTTGTTATCCTAAGTGGTTTAAGTTAAGGTATTTTTTGCTTAGCTTAGTTTGATATTTCAATCTATTATTTGTATAGATTATATCCAATTCTACTTCTTGTATATTTTCTATCAGCGTAGATTGTTCGCTAATTAATGCTTTTTTATAATAGTTAGATGTTATGGTAATTATTTTGTTTGTTTCTTTAAAATTTAAAATATCTATTTCTGGGTTTCTTATTTCTTTATTTAACAACTCTGATCTTTCTACAAGTTGTTTCCGAATTTTTACAAGTTGATGTTTATAAGCAAATTCTCTATAATATTGACGTTGTATTTCTCTAATACACTCAATATATCTTATTTGCATTTATTATCCTAATTGATAGGATTTTCTCTTAATCCGTTCCTTAAGCCACTTTATTCCTGAAATATTATTTTCTAAATCTCTCTCACAACCTTGTATTTCCCAATTTAACGCGCTTACTAAATCTTCACAAACTTGTCTAGATGTATTATAGGATTTATGTAATCTGTTTGCTTCTAGTAACCTTCTTCGACTTTCTTCTAGATTATGTTTTCTAGCTATTATATTATTTCTTTTTCTGATTTCTCTATATAAATAGAAATAGCTACACCTTATGTCTTGGAAGGATTTATGTCTTTTCATATAAAGTTTATAAACTTTTGCGAGTTAGTAGGTAATGTTCCCAAAACCTTCTTGCTCTGATACCAAAACAGTGGTATATTTCAATAAAAACAGTGGTATATCTCAATAATATTATATTTCAATAAAATAATATTATATTTCACAAAGATAAAAGATAATAAATGAGGATATATTTCAGTGAATAATGATTGATTTTTTAGTATATCAGTTTGTAAAACCTACTCAGTACTCCCTCTTTCCTACTGTTTCTTCATGTTTATCATTCTTATAGTTTATACTTTCCCCAGAGTTTTTTTTTTCACTTTACCCTGTTCATCTCTTCCTCTTAATCTATGTTCTTAACATCTTACTTCTTTAACCACACCCCGGAAAATTTTTGTCTGGCAGCTAACACTCGTCCTTTGTCTATTTTGCAGACCTGTTGGACTATCAAGGCCAGAATTTCTAGGAATTTACAAGTTAATCCATCGTTGTTATTAAGAAATTAAGAGGCTAACCATATACTAAGGGTAAGAATTTTATAGATAATTTAATTTACATGATTTATAAAAAATATGTAGAATAACTTTAAACATGGATATAAGAAAATATCAAACTAAGCTAAGCAAAAAATACCTTAATTTTTT
>NC_061121.1:211243870-211283676 GCF_002878395.1 Capsicum annuum
TTGATTATAAATTCATATATTATTTTATATTAGTTGAGATTATTGTAGAAATTCATAAACATAAAAGTTTGATTCTCCTTTACGAACTCAACCAAATGCTGCATAAATTTATGGGTGTTAAATTGAATTAAAATTGAGTTGATCCGCTCAATCCGTTCAATATTTAATGGGTTGGATTCAAGATAGTTTACTATTAGGTAAATCCCAACCCATGAAGTCCCAATTCGTTTTTAAATTGGGTTCAAATGAGCCCAATTCAATTTTTACTTCAACTCCTTTCTTTGATAGAAAAATGATTTTCTTAATGAAAGTATGCAAAACAAGTGAAAATGTGACCTCCCACTCTCAAAATTACGTACCTCATTTCACCCCACCTCACCTCAACCCCACTACATCCCCAACTTACCCTACTTCTCACTCCGCCTCCATTAAATAAATTATTTTTATTTCTTAAATAGCATTTTATAAATTTTTTTCTTGCCCCCACCCTACCTCATCCCCATGTAATTTTTAATTATTTTTTTTGAAAAATAAATTAAAGATCTTTTCTTACCCCACAGTCAAAACCCTACCCCCCTTTCCCGCACCCTCTATCCCTCCCAATTTTTTTAAAAATAATTTTTAAAAATAAATAAATAAATTTTATCCCTACCCCCGCACCCCCACCCCTATACGACATACCCCTTCCCCCATAAAGATATTTTAAAAAAAAATTAAAAAAAAAAACTCTTACCTCAACCCCCATCCCTTCCCCACCCCCCTCCTTCCCATATTTAAAAAAAATTATTTTTTGTAAAAATTATTTATTTCTTAAAATAATATTTTTAAAAAAATTCTTACCCCAATCCCTGTCACCCCTAACACCCACACGACATATTCCTTCGAAAATTATTTATTATTTTTTTTGTTAAATCTTACCTCAACTCCCATCCTAAACTCCATCCCTTCTACCTCCGACTTCCTATCCCCGTACCCCTCCCTGAAAAATAAATTTTTATTTTTTTTTTAAAAATTAATTTTTAAAATATTCTTATCCCACCCCCACTGCTTACTCACCCACCCAATTTCTTAATCCCATTCAAATTTATTTTCTTGAGTTGAATTTATAAGGGGTAAGTATAAATATGTTAATATTTTCTAAAATTTACATATATACACAAACTAAAGTTACCTTATTACATTAAATACCAATTTGATAAAGTATTTACACAAATCTCAAACTAATTACATAAATCCCCTTTATTTTACTTTCTCTCTCATAAACCTGATACATATAAAACACTATATTTTCTTCCATATTTTGCTCCCCATCTGCTCTCATTACACACTCGATATTTTCTCTATATTTGAAACCCTTTTTTCACGGAAAAATTCAAGTAACCTCTACTTGGAGGTTACCAATTTGTAAGTTTTGAAGCTTTAATTGATTTTACTAATTTTTTATTTTTTTTTCAACTTTACCAATTTAGGATTTTTTTTCGTTTATTCTCTTGATGCATGTTTGTTTCTATGAAATTACTGTATTTTGCAAGTATATTCAAGTTTTGTAGTTTGATTTTTTCGTTTTTCTTCATATACTACAAGTTAGATTTTTGATTTTCTTGGTTTGTAGTTGCTTTTGCTTAATCGATATAGTGTAAAATTTGTAATGGATTCTTTTCCTAGCTTTAGTTTAGGACTTAGTCAGTTAGATTCTCAAAAATAAGATATTCCTGTTGGGTTTGTTCCTGGTATATTTGATTTTGAAGAACCCAATTTAGCAGAGAATCGTTCAAAGCATCGAAACAACCCGGCAACAATGAAGAAATTGAAGGAAGCGATCAGTTCTAGATCAAAGAAGTCAGGTTCAAAAGCGGCAAGTAAGAAGAAGTTTGATGATTTCGGTCGACCACATCTTTCGAAGGTATTGACTATACATTATACTTTACTTACTTTGAAACACTAATGTATAATATATTGGAACACATTAATTATTTTGGTACACTAATGTATAATATTAGTATTCTGATATATATTTCAATATTTTATACATTGGAAGTTCTTATTACATATAAGAGGTATTTTATCTTTTTTTGTGAGATTATACAGTTAGAAAGTCTTCATATTGTATAAGCTGTCATTATACAATCTGACAAGCTTATATGTCATATATGTTTAAGGTGAAAATGTTTAGTCTGACATTATACAATGGTTATTTTCGAATACTAATGTATAATATTATTATTTTGATATATATTTATTTATGTTGTACATTTCATGTTCTTATTATACATAAGAGGCATTTTATGTTTTATGTGGTATTATACATTTAGAAAGTCTTAATAGTGTATAACGTGTCATTATACATTCTGACAAGCTTATATGTCATACATGTTTTAAGGTAAAAATGTGTAGTATGTAACATTATACATTACTGCATTTTATTATTTAATTGTATAAGTTCCCCTCAAACATGTGTAACTGTTGTGTAATTATTGTATTATTTTATTTTTTCATGGAATGAAATGCCGTATTGACAAAGTCCCGGATCACCCATTGCATATCGGTAGCTTATGCAATCGTGTTTTTGGTGAAGAAATAAAGACGTACTTTGGAGAAGATGTTTTAGGGAAATTTCGAAATATGATATTTGGAATTTTCCTCGACTTGCCTCAGTGCAACTGGATAGGAAAGATTTCAAAATGTATCCTTATGCTAGAAATCCAACAGGATATTAAGGATGAGATTTATGAGTGGGTGTAGGGGAACATCATGAAATTTACGATGCTTGAATTTGCTATTATCACCGGTCTTAAATGCACTGGTGATATTAATGAGTATATGTATACTTGACCGGCAAAATCTGCTTTGATGTCGAAGTATTTTCCTGACTTTGTAGGTGGAATATTAGGTCAAAACTGATAACACATGTGAAGATGGAAAAATTCGATAACTTTGAAGATGGTCTGAACCTGGCGATATTATTCTTTGTTTATATATTCTTGTTGTCTCAGCATTGCGAAACATCCATCAGTTTAGCTCACTTTCAGATGGTCGAGGATGGTCGGTACAGACAATTTTCATGGGAAAAGATTACATTTAAAAAGTTGATGAACTCCTGGCAGCAGGATTTCAGAGTCGCAAAACAGTTATATTCATTGGGTGGAATGCCACACGTTCTAAATGTTTGGATGTTTGAGAGTTGCTATGAGGTAGATAAAAAAACTGCTTTGAGATGAAGAAACATCATCCCAAGAATACTCAACTGGTCTGTGGAGTGTACTAGGCCTAAGTATGAATCTTTTATGTCTGGCATGTTCAGTAAGGTAATTCTATAACCTGTTCATTATTTTTATTTTCAAGTCAATTTATCAAAGCGCTAATATTTCATTTTGAAATTAATTTTTTTAGTATACAAGAATTTACAACCTACAAACGAAGAAGTTTGTACTTTAGATTTATCTTTCTCCGAAGATTTTGAGATATTTGATCAAACATCTGCTACTTCACATCTGTTTCTTCAACGTTGAAAAGGTCAGCTGATGAAGATCAATCGCGCGTTGTTACTGCAGCTGAAGACTTTGATGATTTCAGCACTAGACCTATGCAGAAATTTCTAAGAAAGGCTGATTTAGCTTCACCTTTTTCACCTAAACAAGCATCGAAGAGAAAAAAGACAGTTATATTTCAGGAAGTTAGTCCAGGGGTAAAGGGTGGAGAAAAATCTACACGTGCTCCTTCAGTACGTCATGTGTCTGGTATGTTTTCTAAAAACCAAGAGGAATCAACAGATAAAGGAGAAATTGGTGTGTCTGAATTTGATCATCGTCATTAAGGAGAAATTGGTGTGTTTCTTGAGCGTGACCAACTCAAGTCTGTTCCTTCATCTTCCACAATGCTTGAAGGGACTTCTAAGTCTACTTTAGATATGAAGCAGATAAAGACTTACGTCAACACATATGTAAGTTAAATTTCTTATTTATAATTTTTCTTTTTGAAAAGCATGAGTTGTTTCTAATATTTTATTTTCTTCTATACATTATAAGGTTGATAAGCAGATTGTTAAGCTAAAAACACTAATCTCTAATATACCTATTGAGGTCGTTAAATCTTTGCAGAAAGAAGAAAATAAAGAATCACTGGTATAAAAGATTATCTCGTTCAATTTTCTATTACTTTGATTAAATGCTCATATATTTGTATTATTCATGCTATATAGGAGGAGAAAATTGTTGATCAATAACAAGGTCCAGAAGAAGGATCGAAAAAAAATGACAGCCCATTTAAGAAGGATTTGCCAGTACTTTTTTGTCAATTATGTTGATGTGTTACTATAAATATGTATAACTCCCATTTATAAACTTATTTTTATTTGGTTTTTATACAACATGAAGAAGACGACAAGGGACCAGTATTGAAATCAGAAATTATGAACCATCAGTACTTCAACCTTTGGAAATAGAGATCCAAGATTGTTTATACACGAATACTGAATGTCCAACAACAAATGACGTTCAAAGCGAATAGAAGGTATATTGAATTAACATTACGTATGCAAATATTAGTTATATAATAATATTTTCGAATCACCTTTGATATATATAAATGTTACTAGTTTTCGAATGGATTTTGATGTGTATTATTGACATTATACATATATATACGATATGTATAAATATAATTATACATTTACACACACGTCTAACAGATATAAAATTGTTATCACTGATATAAAACTGCTTTTCCTTCACCATTATATTACTTTGATTAAATGTTCACACATGGACATTGTTATTTTATATAGGATGAGAATATGGTTGATAAAGAAGAAGGTCGTGAAGAAGAATCGAAAAACACACACAGTACTGATATGAAAGATTTGTTGGTATATTTTTGTCACTCATGTTGGTTTGTTACTCCAAATCTGTATATATAAATGTACCACGTGTTATTTTTAGAAAAAAAGTCATAACGTTCTCAGCTGAATATCAATATGTTAAAATACTTTCATTGGGGCTGTTACAGTATCATTATACATTCATTTGAATGTATAATAATATGTTATATTATAACACCCTAATTTTCTGAACTGGAATGCTACACGGTGCTCATGACCTCGAAGGACCACAAGCTAACCCATGACTGATATATGTACCTGTACACTGCATAATATAACATGAAAATGCAGAAACATATACTGAATAGCCATAAGGTTCAAATCTAAATAAATATCTGATAAAATAATGTCTGAAATAACTGTATGACATGCTGTAGTCTGGAAAGCCTCTAAACTGTCTGAAGAAGGAGTTAATGGGATATGTCCCCAACTAACTCCAATTACAGAAATAAACTGAAAACTAAAATGGTAATGAAATTGTCATGTCCTCGAAAGATGAGGACTCACTTCTACTGCTGGCTGCTGATACTGGAATCTACTGCTGATCTGGAGCTTGTGCCTCTGAACCTAAGGTGTAACATAAGAGAAAGCACCATAGCACAAATGCGTCAGTATGTCTGAATGCACTGAGTATATGAGTGAGGTAGGCTAAATACAATGTGTTATATGCATGAACAATGCTGACTACTATGAACGTGAGAATACATACATGCATAAGTAACTATAACTGAACTCATGGAGATACTAACTAATGAATCTGAATACTGACGTCATGACTTTACTGATACTGAGATACTAAATAGATAAATGACTGGTTCTGACAGTTTGAATTATGAAGAATTGGTCTAATTGACAGTGTCTAACAGTCCTGAAACTAAATACTGATAACGTAAGCTATGACAACTGATATAACTGTGATGATTGGCCTAACCGATGTAATTGATACTGAGTGACTGTATCTGACAGTCTAAATCTTCTAATAATAATTAAGAGTGATTGATCTTGAGACCAGGCCTAACTAACGGGTGATCTCTGGAACTAATATTGAGAATACTCAACTGAATCTGAGATCGAGATCAAGCCTGTCTTACGGGTGACCTCTGTAAGTACTGATACTGAATAACTTAATGAGAGCCCAAGCCTATCTGATGGGTGGTCTTTGAATCCGTGGAACTATCTGAGTTCCTTATTGAGATTGATGACTATATTTGACAGTCTTGATTTCTGATTTCTACTCTGAAGATTGATACTAAAACTGTAACTGTGGGAGTTCTCACTTAATCGACATGCCCCGAATCTGACTAGTGGGGTCCAACCTGTAACCCCAGCTGGAACTGCTAATGGCTCTGCCTCTCTAACGGGGAAGCCGCCATCCCCATACTCGCTCGGTGCTAGTTCCAACTCCCAACTGAAAGACTCTAAACTAATTAACTGAGCTGAACTGATTGATTAAACTGAACTGATTAGCTGAACTGGGTTGGACTGAGTTAACTAAACTGATACTAGTGGTATTATTTAGTGGAGCTAAACAAAGTTTACTGAGTTCCCTTTGCTAAAGGAATGTACTGAGTTTTGAGGACTGACTGAGAGCATTGTGATAACATGATATCACTTTATGCATACAACTATATTTTTTGGGTACAAGTACCCCAGGACTTGATGGAAGGAAACTGACACTTCTTGATCATAGGAATAACATTCACAATTCATAATACCATAACTAGGGGATTCCACGCTACACATGATTTCATATTCTTGATGACGAAAGATAATGCATATAATATGTACATAATTTCATGATTCTAATTTCATGAGCATTCCATAGCATAATAACAATACATAATAATTTACAAGGAATTCATGTTGAGTAATAAGAGATAAAGCATTGACTTGTCATTTGGGTTCTACTTAGCTATATTGCATGATTTCTAGTCTGTTAGGTATTTTATCAAACACCCTGCATGCACTCTTTAAGGCATAGGTGTATTCACAAATTTACAACATATTAATTCACCTAAATTCATGGGTTCCAACAACATGATCATAATCTTCATGAAAATTCATCAAATTCCCACTCTATAGCACAAACAACAAACAACAACATGAATACAACCATATCACCACAAGAAATTCATAATTTAGTAATCAAAGATTGATTCTTGAACTTTACGGACAAAAGAAATCTGTGGATGAACACTACGGATACCTTAGAAGGAAGATTCTTGATTATTGACGGAGGAATTTCCTTGAAATTGGATCTTCAAGCTTAATTGTGCAACCCTAGTTGTTTTTCTCCAATTTGCTCTTGGATAATGAACTTAAGATGTTAATAGGATTGTAATGTGATTAGGATCTATATATTTCGTAGGGTTAAGTTTAGGGACGTGTAAGGAGTGTCAAAAGACTTAATTATCCTTAAAATAACTCAAAAACTAAGTGTTTTCATTGCTAAAATCATAAGTGTGCGTCGCGCATCTCATCGTACATGCTAGGGTGTGCTCCACATATGTTATTGCACAAGCCTAGGTGTGCATCGCACATCTTATCGCACACTTGAGGGTGTGCGGCGCACAACCTATCGCACACTTGATCCAGTATCCATGTGCGATTGTTATGCGTCGCACTCCACTTTGCAAGGCTATAACTCCTTGCTTGGGTATCGGATTTTAGTAAAATTAATATCGTTGGAAAGCTAATTCAATTATCTACAATTTGATGGGTCTAAATCTGCCAAAACACCACATATACATCGCGTTATGCTCGTTCAAATATGACCCTTCTAAAATCGAACACTAAAACTTGATGGATTCAAAAACACTTAGCTTGCATTACATTAAGTGACTCATATGATCATGCTTAACACATCGTAAGCTATCTTATCGCTAGGATACTCATTGTAAGTCATGTACTCCAATATGAATTACAGGATAGGAGGTTTCATACGTAGAAAGAAAATAGTTCACTTCCTAGCTTAGAAACATACGGGGTATTACATATACATTACTAATAATACTAGTCTCTTCAATAGAATGAATGTTCTTTATGAATATCCTCATACATATCTATTTTATTTACAATTGATTATATAATAATATTTCCGAATCACCGTAGAAATCTAAAAATGTTATGTGTTAACAATTATTTTTTGATGTCTGATATTGATCTTATACATATATAGAATATGTATATAGATTGATACATTCATATGCAAGTCTTACAGATAACACTTTCGCATTACTGTTATAATTTTTTTTTTCATTCAACTTTGTCTTACTTTGATTAAATGTTCAGACATGTTGATTGTTATTTAATATACGATGAGCATATGGCCGACAAAGAAGAATGTCATGATGAAGAATTGAAAAAACAACACAGTTCTGTGATTGAAGATTTATCGATATTTTTTGTCACTTATGTTGGTTTATTACTCCAAAACTATCTACATAAACGTACCAGCTATTATTGTTAAAAAAGAATCATAATGTTCTCAGCTGAATATCAAAATTTTTGGATCTTTATTCTACCATGATTTCTATGTTTATTGTTAACTCGTGTTCTGCACTAGTAATAGTAGTCTTTATGAATATTGGGTGATGATGACTTTGTGAAAGGATATGAACTCATTGTACTCAAGTATGGTGGATAATGTATAGTGTGCAATGTAATACTATGTTAATTGGTACTTTTATAGTTTCATTATACATTCATTTGAATGTATAATAATATGTTATACATTAATAATAATATTATACATTCATATGCAAGCCTTACATATAATAATTTTAAATCACCGGTATATATTTTTTTCATTCAACTATGTATTACTTTGATTAAGTGTTCAAACATGCTGTTTGTTATTTAATATAGGATGAGATATGATCGATAAAGAAGAAGGTCATGGTGAAGAATTGAAAATACAGCACAGTCCTAATATGAAAGATTTTTCGGTATCTTTTTGTCACTTATGTTGATTTTTTACTTCAAATCTATCTACATAAATGTACCATCTATTTAGGCATAATTAAAGTTATACATTCATAAGTTTGTTTTACAAATAACATATCCATATGTCTGCCTGTATGATGATGTCGGTGGAACAATAACGAAGTCTGTTCAAGACGCTGTAGATACACTATTATTAGGTTTGTCAACACTTTCAATTACAAAGACATTGGATGTTGGTACACCAAATATAGCGACCGAAAGTTAGTGGATAATTTTCGACAGTCAGTTTTCACCAGATTTTCTCGATGCTTAAGTTAGGGAGCGTGAAACCACAAAAGCACTTGTAAAAGAGGACCGAAAGAAGTCGAGGATTTTCAGGTGATACATCATAAAATATGGTTCTGGATCTAAGGATGAGGATGATTCCAATACCGAAGAGAAGCAGATGTATGCTTTTAATGGTTGTATCATTTACCAAGAATTGCCTAACCAAGTAATCCTCGATTACTCTCAGTGACTTGAAGTAGGGTTACTCAAATATTATGCTGGCAAATAAGTAGTTTTGAAACTTTTTTTAATTTTTGAGAATACAACGACAACATAAATTTTTGTGAAGTTTAATCCTTGTTAATTTTGCAAGAAACAAACGAGCAATCACTATCTTAAAAATGCTTCAAGATTAGCTTATCCTCATTTGGACTTGGTCATTGCACAGGCACAGTCAAAAAATTGATTCTGCTTTATGTCGCAACTCAAAACATGATGGAATTATAAGTTAAATTAAACTAAATTAGTTCCATATCATAAATGTGATTACATGTTGAAACCTTTACTATAGTGCCATATAATACATGTAACTCTTTCAAGCTTTTGTTACTTTTAGAATCTGCTATAAAAACTAACAATATACATTTGAAAATAATGTATAATTATGAAGTGTTATCTGAAGTACTATTACTAAAATTGGAAAGATGCATAACTGTTAGTATTATGTAGCATATTGTATTAAGTAGAACTAATACAATCAATGTTTGTTTCATACATTACTAGCTATGTATAATACATTTTCATACATGTAGCATCTTTTATTATTATATATCCAACATGAAGGACAATCTTATGTATAATACCATGCACCACTTGTTATTGTTAGAAACTAAACATTAACACGATATCATGCATGTTTTAATAGGTAGAAAAATGTATTTATTATTACAACATGCACAAGAATATTACATCATACATTAAAAATTTTGTATAATTACATATCATACATTTAGTGGCAATAATTCATACATTAATGTGATTGTCCAATACATAATAATAACTAAAGAATATGTTGTTTTCTTTCAGTATTTTATATTTTTTTTTACCATTTTTAACATGTAGCACTTAGATGTGATATTCTACCACTTGAAAAAGAAATCGAAGCTGCAATAGTGTGATACTTATAGATATACAACAACTAGCTGCTTCTTCAAAACATATATCGATAAGACATCACTACAACAAATTGATATTTAGCTACAAAATTATTAGCTACGAGATGAAATTCATCACTAAATGTTCACCTTTTATGAGGAAAATTACATTTTGTATCTAAATATATGAAGCACATACATTTAGTGATCAAATGTAAAATTTCGTAGCAAAGTTTTGTCTTCTAAAGTTTCCCACCAAAAAATATTTTGGCGCCATTTTATTGAGTATCATTACTGATGAATTTTATGTTTTCAGTGACACCGCTTTTTATCACCAATAATGGATCCAATTTGTGACAAACTATTTTTTGTCTTGAATTAGTTATAATTTTACACACAAAAAAAATTCTTCATAAAAAATAAGTTGTCGCAATAGCGACAAATTAGAGTTCATAGTTAAATATTGTAAGTTTTAGCTACAAAATTTGATATTTAATTGTGACCTCAATTTTTGTCACTATACTATAAACAATTAGTGACGCTCATTTTATTGTCTCTAATAATGGATTCAATTCGTGATAAACTATTTTTATCTTGAATTAGTTATAATTTTAGACACAAAAAAAATTCATCATAAAAAATAAGTTATCGCAATAGCGACAAATTTGAGTTCGTAGTTAAATGTTGTAAGTTTTAGCTACAAAATTTGATACTTAATTGTGACCTCAATTTTTATCACTAATACTATAAACAACTAGTGACGCTCATTTTATTGTCTCTAATTAATCTATAATTCAGTGACAACATAGTTTTGTCACAAAATATGTCATCATTAAGTAGTGATGATTTAGAATTTGTAGCTGAATAGTTTAGTTATTTTTTCTACGAAAAAATTTCATAGCTAAATATAAATTGATCTTTGACTATTTTAATTTATGATTATAGAAAATTAATTGTATATTGGTATAGCTATAAAAAACAAGACTCATTCTAATTGTGTGAAGGTTGGAGTGAACTTATTGAATGAATTTTTCGGAAGGTATAAAGTCAGTGTGTTAATCTTGTACATATGACAAACATTTTAAGTAGACCGACGTTGAATATGATCAACTAATTAATTAAAGTTTGAAGCTATCATATGTAAGTTTTAGCCACAAAATTTTATATTTAATTGTGACAATAGTTTTTGTAACTAATAATTCAAACAATTAGCAACGATGATATTATCGTCACTGTTTAACCTGCAATTAATCACAATAAAATTTTATCACAAAAAAATAATTACAACTTTGATTTGGTAGTTGAATAGTGTAATTATTGGATACGAAGTAATTTATAGGTATAATTATAAGATCATCATCTTTTGACTATGTGTTTCATGATGTTGTCATGTTTATTTTTTATTTTATTTTTTAGAGATATTTTATGTGTCTTGTTTGTTGTATTACAAACTTTCTTAGGCGACTTCTTTTAAACAAAAGTGCTTATAAGAATTTTATTCGTTTTAAAGGTTAATTTTCGATACTAGATAAAATTAGAGGTCTATTTGGATTCTATTTACAATAAGAGATGCCTTCTTCTATCCCTTACTAATACCGTAATTTAAAATGTAGTAAGTACTCGTTCGCTTTTACTTGTCACATTTTCACTTGACACATCTATTGAGAAGAAGAATAATAACATAATTATTTTACTATAGTATCCCTATTCAATGATGTTTATATTGTGTCTTGAAAACATACAGAAGCTAGAGTAATATTCCCTCAAGACCAATCATATATACTTTATTTTATTTGAAATGCCCCACATGTTGAAGATAGTAGAAAAATATATATTAAATGTGTGCTCATTTTCATTTATATTTATAAGATTACATATCGGAGCGCCTGCGCTAGTATGAGTTCAATATATGTTAATCCACCGACCCATCAATAGTTGTTCACTATTAACTTTGACACATATGTTTAAAACTAGTAAATTATAGGGATAATGTTACTATATTATCTTTTGAATATAATAAATTTAATATTTTAAAAAATTTATTGGATAATGAATCGTATTTAATATCAATGGTAAAATCGGCAGAAATGAAAAATTCTCCATTGATTTTTCAAATTGAACAGTATTATTGAATATCTATTTTTGATAAAATGGACAAATAAATATGGATGGAGGGAGTAATATTTAGTCTCAATTATGTGACACAAATGTAATTTGACATTAATCAAATTTTCTATATGTTTTTAAAAAATTTTAATTATTAATTATTATATTTTATAGTAATTTTAAAATAGCTTCTGTATTATATACGGTAATTTCTCTATCCTTACTTTTTTACACATATAAAAATTTATCCTATTTAATGTCGAGAATATCCAACATTAAAATAAAATCGCCCAAAATATTTTTCAAATTAAGAGTTTTTTAATTTATTATTTTTTAAAAAGAGATTATGAGTGACAATGTCAAAATAGTAAAACTACATTTTTTTTAGAAATTATGCAATTATTTTTTACACCAAACAAAAAACTGTCTAAAGAATATGCAAACATAACTATTCAAGAATTAGTAATACACCATTACACCCTACCAAAGGACCGTTTAATTTACCCATAGTTTCTTTTTTAAAAATATTTATTTATAATCATATTTAATTATAATTAAATAAAAATTTGTGTATCTTAATTAATTATAATTTTGTGAATGCACTATGTTTATTAAATCGGTGTAACCATTTGCTGCAAAAATAAATATTCACTTTTTTCTTATATATACTTTTTGATATATATATATATATATATATATATATATATATATATATATATATATATATATATATTGTTTTTAGATGTGAACCACAGAATACATTAAAAAAATGTAAATACTAAGAAATAAAAAACAACAAAACAGAAAATGTCAACATAAAGACAAAAAGAAAAAGAAACATCAAAAATCAGAAAAAGGAAAGTAATTGTTGAAGATAAATCTAGAAGCACGCAGTTCATCTTCTTCATGTTAATTCAATCTTCTTTCTCTAACAAATTGGTGTTGAAGCTCGATTTAGATACATGTAAGCACTTTCCAACCTTGATATACCAAATAAATCTAGAAGAATTTCAATTTATTCTTTGCAGTCTACTTTACTGTTTCTCAAAGCCACCCTTCTCAAATTTCAATACCTATTGAAATTTTGGTGAAATTTCACATAATGATTTATGTTTTTTCTGCATATCCAAAGAGGACCAAGAAAAAAGATTGAAACTCTTGTATACGATATTTCAAGAAATGACTCAATATTGTGCGAAAATTAAAATTCTTGATAGGATTGCAGTTTAATTCTTCATCCCTGATGCACAACCAAGACTCTTAAATCAATTATCCGGATTGTCAAAATGCTCTCAGCCTTTGTTTACCAGGTTGCCTTTTTAATTTTATTTTTTTTCAATTTAATAGGGATTTTATTAAGGGAAAAGGACATGGGCTGACCATTTAAAAAAAAAGACCCATAATTGAAAAAGTGGACAACCTTAGCTAGTCGGCCCAATTTAATTCTCCTTTTTAGTCATTTGGCCCAATTGGGCACATGCAGTCTCTATACTCAATTGCTACACTTTTATACTATATTGATACACTTTTTAAAAAAGAGAAAGGAAATTCTATGCAAGCACATACAGTCTCTATACCCAATTGATACTCTTTTATACCACATTAATACACTTTTATACTATATTGATACACTTGCGGTGTCCATATACTCAATTGATACTCTCTTATACTAGATCGATACATTTTTAGAATGCATGTAGAAACTATATAGACTTGTATAAAATATGTATCTAAATAATAATTGTAGTAAAAAATTATATAAAATGTGTATAAAAATGATATAATTATTATATAGAATATGTATATATATAGAAACTGTATCATTATTATATATAAATATATATCTTTAACAATTGTATTATATAGTTACTCTTTTGGTTTATTGTATCAAACTATGGAGGTAAAACACATCGTCTATTGTCTAAAACATGTGTGTAGTTTAAGTTGGACAAAGATTTGTTCCAGTACCCTTGGCCTATATTACATCGCTTTGTTCAATCTAATATTAATTTGTCACATTTGTAATTAATATAATAAGATTAATATAATTTGTCACATTTGTAATTAATATAATCAGATTAATATAATTAAAAGACATTTATAATTGTAACTGTTTTTTAAAGCTCAGCTAAAAGACAATTCTAAAGTAAAAGTAACAGTGAGATCTAAAAAAGTAGAATCTTTAAAAAAGAAAGGGAAAAAATAGCCAAAAAAAGCATGGGCCATTAAAGATGAAAAGTGGGCCCAGTACCCAAAACGGAAAGGATCGAATTGTGTTGTAGAATTGAGGGAAATACGTGGAACAGTGACAAATATATCCCAACTTCTCGCGTGCGCCCATCCCTTAGTGGCTATTTCCCGGGTTTTTAAATTTAGGTGCTAGTTTTGTGAAATTATTTTAGTTTTAGGTGTTATTTTTATCCTTTCCTCTTTTATTAATTTAAATACTAAACCACATTGTCTTTACATAAATGGACCAACCCATTTAAAATGACAGTGTCCAAACATTTAAAATCAGAAGGCCTAAAAATAAAACATCTAACTAGGCCCTATTATGCTTAGTACAAAACCCGTGAAGATAGGATTTCCTAATCCAATTCCAAAATTATCCGCCACTTCTTCAAAAATCTGAGAAATATTGTTCTTGGCTGAGTTCAATCTGAGCTTTGTCTTGTTGTTCATATGGGTGATAAATACCCTTCCTCGTATCCTCAACGTATATGCTTTTGATAAATTAGCTATCAGAGTAAGTATCTTGTTCACCTTTGTCTTCTTCGTCTTCATCTGCATCTCATTTTTTCTGGTTGTTGTTCCTAGCTGTGATCTCTGGTGTTGGGATTTAGAGCTACTTTTTGGTGCTGAATGAGGGTTTGATCCCCCTGGCTATAAAGACATAACCAAGTAAGCTCCTTCTACTGATTCTAGATCTATCCACACTTGCTTGAGCTAACAAATTCTCCTTGGTGTAGCTATGGCTGTGATGGAGATACCAAGATGCTTGGACCCAAAAATAGTTGCTATGTTTTTTCATCTCAGGTGTATCATTCACAAATCTTATACAAACTCTCCCCTACACTGCGAGTCCTTCTTGCTGGCTGCAGATCTATAGGCTAGGGGGCTGGATGGGAGGAACAACTTCTTCATCCTGCTACAACTGCTCCTTTTGCGCCAATTAATCTACCTGCTAGCAGGCAAAAAGTGCGTCCTGCTGCGCAGAAGACAGAAGAAATGGCTCTTTGAACAGGTCATTTCTATTCACGTTCCCCTATTGCCACCGAAGTATTGAGTCAAAGAACTTCTGATTTGTCTTTTTAAAATTTTTAATTACCTGATCATAGATTTTTATTTACGTGGGAAAATTACAACTGAGACATGCTATAGTTTAGATATATCCTAAAACACTTCCTGTTTTATTTTCTATTGTTTTTTTGTGGTCCGCTAGTCCCTGGGTTGGGGTTTCGTGGATGGTAACTAGTATCCAGTTTCATCACTTACACGTGGATTATATCAATCGATTGATATGTCTCTTATGTTTCTAGCTTGAATGATCATAAGTTGTTAAAGGAATTTTCAAGATGGGCTTAGCGAGTATGAATATTGTGCATTCAAACTTGTTTAATGGAAAAGAAATTGTCCGACTCATGTACTTTCACCTCCCATCTGGGTATGGATAAATGTGTAGGACACAATTAGACACCTTCCTATTTGTTTATCAGTTTGCTTATGTGACTCCACTCTCGATTCTTAAGAACCAACTAAAGATTTTTCTTCACTCACTTTGTTCTCTACCGGTCTACCCTTGTGAAAACCCTATTTGAAAACAGGAAAAGGAACCTTTAGTCCCAATGATTGTTGACACCCAATTTTGACATCCCAATACTACATTTAGGTTGCTATTTGAGCAAAATTATTAATTTTAAATGTTAGTATTTTTTACACATTTTTCTTACATCAAACAGATTTTTGACATGTCACATTCATGTTTTAAAATGTACAAATTATTTTATTAATTTTTGATGTCATTTTTTTACAATTTATTAATTCAGATACAACATTTTGCATAATTGTATTAATATTTATTAAATTATTTTTTTTACAAAATATGCACACTTACAATTTACAAATACATTGCTTATTATTATTATTATTATTAACGATAATCTTATATGACAATTTTTACGTAAAATTAATTTTACATGCGTAATTTATTTTAACCTCGACACCCTATTATCTTTTTTGTTATTATTACATTTGTTAAATAGTAGCCTAATTTAATTCAATTTCCTAGTTCATTTAAATGCTAGCCTTTTTCTATTCTATTTATGACAATTGTAGCATAATTTTACCGAATTTATTACAATTTTAGTTACATTTAAATCCATTTCAATTCATTTTCTATTTTTATAATCCTTTTAATCTCAACCGTGGATCAATTTTGATCCAACGGGTGATATCATATCACTCACTCTTTCCATCTTAAACAACACTCAAACCCTAGTTCCTCATTACACAAAAACATTTGCCTCCCTTGGCTCTCTCTCCCTCTCTACCGTCTCTCTAGCCTTACTTCTCTCTATACCATAACCATGGCTGCTGCCGCTGGCCAGCCACCATGGATTGGAGAAAAATCCAGCTTCCTCTCTCCTGCTCTCTTCCGACTCTTACTCTCATTAATGACTCACTGGAATTAATGACCGGCGATTCTGAGGCAACATCAACAGCATCAATCGCTACCAATGGCTGGCAGACAAACCATCCACCGCGTCATCCTCCCCTCTCCATCGTCAGCCATTAGGAAAACCAAGGAAAAACCGCTCCAACCACCAATCCTGCCGCTGGACAACCAAAATCAGCACCTCCCAGTCAGTGCACTAGCCACATCTGTTAGCAAGCAAACCGGATAAGTCCCCTCAAACGAACATCAATATCATCCCGCTGCCGCTTCAGATGGCGAAACCAGACCTAATCGACGCTGCCAACAACAACAATGGTATCCCGCCGTCGGTCCTCCGCCGCTCCGCCATCGCCATGGCCGCCTTCAGCAGTCGCGAACCAGCAACGCAGCCCCAACCACAATTCATTCTTCCCCTCTTCTCACCGGGCACGTTCTCATTGAAATTGAGGACCGGTGAGGTCCTTTTTGTTGCACCCGACTATTTTACGGTTTGATTCCTCAATCCTTTAATTGCATGATTGTTTTCTTTGGTTTAATTTGCATGTTCTTTTTCTTGTTTGGGTGCAATTGCCTAAACTAATTTGTTAGATCTAAAGTTTGTGATATCTGACTTTGAATGTTGATTCAATCCGTTTAATTACGTGTTTATCTCTTTTTGTTCTCAAAAGATGTTATACTTGTATTACGTTTGATTTAATTAATATTGACAGAAATTTGAATCTACGTTTATGATAAAATATTGATTATGCCTATTCCTAAATAACAGTACTAAATTGATTTAGTAGATTGGTGGAATTGATTTAGTTTGAATTTTGTGATTAGTTGCCTTATGATTTATAAATCAATTTTTAATATATATGGTAAATTCTAGTGTTGATACATGTTGCTATTATTATTATTTCTTCTCTTTTAAATCCACGCCTTCTTTTACTCATCTATTTTATAGTAAAACATTGAATAATTGATTGAGTCCATTTTTAGTTTTCTTTCTGCAAATTAAATGTATATTAACTATTGCCTGCCTTGATAATGTAATTTTTAATACGACATTAAAAGGATTGAGCTTTCTCCTAATTGATTCTTGATATATTTTTCCCTTAATTTCTGAAAGTGATTTTTTTTTTATATATACTTTTTCCTTTTGTGCTATTGTATTCCTACTACTGTATAAACCACCCTTCTTTTCACTGGAGGGACAGTTCTTAAATGATAATTACTACTCTCTAAAATAAACAATTACAAAAAGAATTACTGGCTATTTTAATACAAGACAATTATATATTTTGAGGGTTCTTCGATTTTCCTTCAAGGCTTACTGAAAATATATTGCATATTTCACTGTTACAAGTGCTTGGCCTTTATTATTCTTATTATCTCTTCTACTGCTGTTCACTGGTAAGTTCTCGAAATGATGTAATTTTTATTCTCTGTGTGTTGACTGCATCACGTTATGAAAGCCTTTAAAAAATATGTCTATAGGAATATTTTGATGTTTGTTATTATATATTCCTGTTTGCTTGCCATTATATCTTTTCTCGCAGGTTTAAATAGATAATTATGGGTTTCTGATGAGTCGCCGGGATATTTATAATAGATTGTATTAGTTCTACTTAGTTTTGCTTTCTTATTAAATTACTATTGAATAACTGAAACTTCTTTAGCTTGTATTAGCTAGAAGTGTGTTGTACCGTTGTTGTGTGTTTTTATGTTTTTTTTGTTATACTGTTATCTATCCTGAGTTGGGGTTTATCGAAAATAATATCTCTACTTCATTCAAGGTAGTGCTATGGACTGCGTATACATTATCCTCCCCATACCCCACTATGTGGGAATACACTGGGTATGTTGTTGTATAATTCGTTTAAGGTAGTGGTATGGACTGTGTACACTTACCCTCTCCAAACCTCACTTTGTAGGAATGCACCGAGTATGTTTTTATTGTTATAGAAGTTTGATGTGTATACTGGATAGTATTTTCTAGTTTCTGGGCAGCCTCGCTTTTCATAATTACATGTTTAATGGCTTCTAGTTGTGGCTTGGAGAAGCAGTAGCATGTAGAGTCATTTTAACTATTAAACCTGAAAGCATCATCATCAATCTTAATTTTCTTCTCTTTTCCACAGGTGTAAAAGTTAGTTGAATGAAGACTAATTGTAAGCTCAACACGTTATTGGTACTTTAGAAGAAACCTCTACATATCTGCCTTAGTTTAGGATAGGAGTAATATTTAGTACTATATTTCAGTTAGATTTCCTTTGTGTTGGACTAGTTTTACTTTTCTTTGCACTGTGAGGAGATATTATCTTAGTACAATTTTATTTTTTTAATTGTATGATTGCGGGTGAATTTTATCAATCTGACAAGTTTTATAATTTTATTTTTGATTTATTCAATTCTAATTTAAAAAATAATATCAATATGAAATAATTAAGTGATTTCTTGTAATTGGTGACAAAAGATTTTATTATCAAAGATAACTTTTAACAACGATTAAATTAGACTTTTCAAGACAAATATTTTCGTCACGAAATAAACTAGTTCGTCATAAGTTTGACTATATTTAGTGATATATGTATATGTCTCAATATCTTCTTTTTTATTTGATACAAATTTTGTATTTTATGACAATCATAATAATTTAGTGACGATTCTACATTATCGGTAAAAAAACAAACAAACTATTTTAAGTGACAAATAGTAGATTTAACTACAAAATTATTAATCTTTATTATAATAATAAATTTTTCACTAATTCATACATTTAAGGACGAAAATTTTTGTTGTATACAAAAAGTTGTCAATAGTGACAAAATTATATTTGTTCAGCCATGAATATATATAACTCTAGCAACAATTGGTGTCGTCGCTGACTGAATTAAATAATTAGGAACGATGAAATTTTGTCGGTATTGATAACTTTTTAGTGACAAAAGCTTATCATCAACTACAAAAAAATTATATTTTTATGATAAACAGATTCGTCATAAATGTTACACATTTAGAGACGATTTTTTTTTTTAGCTAATTTAATTTTTTTAGCAACGAAGCAGTAATTGTCTTTGTCTACTTTTGGCAACCCACGTTTAGAGACAATTGATTGACGACATTTTTTTTGTCACACTAAATCTTTTGGGATAAAAAATGACTTATAAGTAATAAAATAATTCGTCCCAAATAATCAAATTTGTTGTAGTGCATATAGTCGATATTATCCAGCTGTTCAAACAGATCAAATATCCACGCAAGAGGACTATGCAAAATCTTATGCTGTGGCTAAGAATGAAGACGCTATTATAAATACAATAAATGGATTCTGTATTCCTGCAGGATTTTCACGGCATATGGTTGATGAGGTATATATTTCTGTTAACTTTGACAAAGAATTTCACTGGGTATTGACTGTAATTGTATTGAAGGAGTGAGTGATACGTGTGTATGACTCATTTTCAAGTAAAAGAAAAAGTGAAACACCAAACGAAATACAAAAGTTAGCAGTGATGCTGCCTACTTACTGGTTAGATAGTGGTTTTTTTGAAAAGACAGAGCGAACTGACTGGTCAACACTGGAAGCGTACAAAGGGAGGATTGATCAGCAAACTGGTCATATCAGTCACAACCCATTTGATGTTGAATACATTCAAAACATTCCACAGCAAGTGTCTGATCGTTTGTAAGTGACTTTTATTTATATTTTTAACATGTATAATCATGGTATATTTATTGAACATACTATTCCTTCATTTTATTATCAAATCAGGGACTGTGGGGTCTTTGTGGCAGCATACACAGAAATATTAAGTGAAGGACATCAAGCGCATTCATGTGATTTTGATGCTGGAAGTCAACGTGCATGGTATGCTTCATTACTATGGCATTACGGAGTGACAAAGGTAGAGAAAGGTTACACGAGTGATAATGATGATCCTCCTCGGCCAAGGAATTGTTATCTCCAATCAACTGATGAAAGTTCAATTGTTGCTTTAGAGTAACGCCTTTTATAACATTCTAATTGTTTTTTAAGTAGTTGATGTAAAATAGTTACATACATTATTATTTTTTTGATGTTGGATTTTAATTTACATTTTATGGATGTCCTTTTTGTTCTTATACATATTCATATTTTGAAGAAATGTTTTGCATTTACGTACACTATATTGTCCTGTTACTATATAGTTTGGTAGTTAATCATTTTGCCTTACCTAATATTATATATAACGTATAACAACAAATTACACATTAATGTATTATTGTATATGTAACACATTGTATCTTTACCAGTATTTAAATTCTGTTATAAGTTAATTATACATTGAACAGGTCTCTAATGATTTTAGAATTATGTATTAGATAACATCATACATGTTTTCACAAGTTCATGACTTGATTGAAAACAACGAAAATATTTAACAGCATATATATTTATAAAGTATAACACTACAACGTACATTATAAACATACTGTTAAGGAATTATACATTTAATGATTAGTTTATGTATCATCCATTACACGTATTATTGGTAAGAAAATATGAGTATTTTATAATATCATACATAAAACCTAACGTATAATCCATACTCATACACATATCACACAATGGAAAGGCTACTTAAATTTTACACAAATTTTGTTACATGAATTTGTCATTTCTTTTGTTGTTTAATCAAAACCTAGTATAAACAGTCAGTTAAAAGTCATTGGTTTTACTTTAACATCATACATGTTATTAAAGTATAATAGTATATCATACATCAATTAAATAAGAAATATTATTGGGTAACTGTGTAAAACACAGTATGTTACAACAACTATTTACTGTAATAGTTCCCAAATTACATAGTATATGCACACATATAACTACGTTATAATTATAAGTGATAAAGTAACAAAATATGATCTTTGAAAACTGTATTAAATGGTTATGAAAATGTCAAACATTGATTAATAATTAAACATCAGATAATAATTAAAAATATAAATTAAAGTTCTTCTAGCGTATCAAAAAAAATCAATTAAAATGATTATTCAATTCAAACCAAACTAAGCATAAGCATTTAAAACAACAAATTATCTTCTTTATGACTCCTTTGAAAGTAATCGCACGTCCTATGATTGTGGCCTACACGCCCGCATTTACCACAATGGTTTGAACTTGCAGTAAGTGATTCACTAGATTTCAAATGCCTTCCTTTCTTTGGCCTACCCGGAGGTCTTTTGTATTTGGGTGAAAAAACTTCTTCGTTATCAACAAATTGTGAAACATCCAATCCTTCATGTCTGTCATATGAACCATCGGGAGTTCATACGTCTTGATAATGGTGTTTGGCCTGTACAATTCTGAGCAGTAATGACCATACTCTTTTATATCAATATTTTTACTCTTTAAAACATCAATTGCGTGTGCACATAGTATTTCATCAATTTGATATCGGCCACAGTTGTACGTGCCACGATCAATATCAACAATGTACCTTCTTCCTGATTCATATACATAGTACAGATAACTACCAGCTACCTTAACCTGTTAGAAACAAATTATTTAATACAGATAATAACATAAAAATTTATAACGAATATAAAAGACATTTAATGACATAATTATTCTAATACATATCGTCATCCGCAAAGCTTTAACCCCATTATTAGTCAGAATTTCTTGAAATCTTCTCCCGGGTGTTGTGTTTGTATAAGATGCAATTTCACTGTTCTTATAGTTTTATGCAGCAAATTAAATTCTAACTTCTTCAAGAAAACTTAAAATAGGAAGTTCTCTAGCCTCTACCAAGCAACCGTTAATACATTCGGCTATATTAGAGGTCATCATTCTACCTCTATTAACAAGAGAGTGAAATCGAGACTATGTTTTATAACCAGCTTCTTCCAGATATTCCTTAGCCATGGGATCAACCTTACTAGCCTTTGATATAATGTAATCAAAATCTTCTATTCTATAAGCTTTATCCATAGAATAATAAAGGTCACTAAGTCTATCCTTGCTTTTTCTAAAATATTTGCAAACATTTTTTCATAAATGTCAAATACAAGCTAGATGGGGGATATTAGGATAAACAATGCTCACACCTTTTATGATACTCTCGTTTCGATCTGATATAACACACATATTGTCCCGTTCCCCAAATGCTTTCCTGAATTGATGAAAAATCAAGTCCCCGAATTGTCATTTTCTGAATCCACAACACCATAAGCTAATGGAAGAATACATCCTAAATAAAAAAACCAAAATAATATGTGTAGGTCAATAATATATGTACTACATTGAACAGGTCTCTAATGATTTTAGAATTATGTGTTACATAACATCATACATGTTGTCACACGTTCATGACTTAATTGAAAACAACAAAAATATTTAACAATATATATATTTATAAAGTATAACACTGCATCATACATTTTAAAAGTAAATGTATCAGCCATTAAACGTATTATTGGTAAGAAAATATGAGTATTTTATAATATTATACATACATCCTAACTTATAATCCATACTCATACACATAACACGCAGTGGAAAGGCTACTTACATTTTCACAAATTTTGTTTCATGAATGTGTCATTTCTTATGTTGTTTAATAAAAAATTGGTACATCCTAAATTAAAAAAAACAAACCCAAATAATATGTATAGGTCAATAATATATGTACTGATTTTGCAAGTCCATATTTTATTATACATACAAGAAAAATGTATAATCAGTTCTAATACATACAAACTATACAACGATCACAGAAAAAAGATGGGTAATCTTTCGCAACAAATGACTTAATTTGTTTGATAATGTACAATAGATGAGCAATCTATTACAACAAGTGACTTAATCTGTTTGATAACTTACAACAGATGGTTAATCTATTGCAACAGGTTGAACATTTATTTTTATATAATTTCAATTGATTTCATATGTTAGATTAATACCTTAATTAATTAATCTTGGACCAGGAGTGAGTTCTCACAGGATCAACAACTTTAATTGAGTCTTTTGGCAATCGAATGCTGAGACAGTATTACGTTTCTCCTGACCAGATTCGTCGATCGATCACTCGGAGCTGAACTGATTCTTATTACTTCATATGTTAGACTAATACCTTAATTGATTAATCTAGGACCAGGGGTGAGTTCTCATAGGGTTAACTACAACAGATATCAGCGCCAATTTAATAATTTACAACAGATGGGTAATTTGTTGCGACATGTGACAATCCATTTGATAATTTACAAAAGATAGGTAATCTATCGCTACAAATTGTTTAATCTATTTGATAATTTACAACAGATGCGTAATTTGATGCAATAGGTTGAACACTTGTTTTTATATAATTTCAATTGAGTTCTATACCTAAATTGATTAATCTAAGACCAGAGGTGAGTTTATAGGGTCAACTACAACTTTAATTGAGTCTTTTGGCAATTGCATGATACGAGAGTTAAAAATTATGCATATCTTTTATAATTTTAAAAAATAATTAAGATCAATTCGGACCAAATTAACATTTTCAAGACTTGTCATTCTATTTCAAAATACAAATCAACCCATACAAATCATACATTTGCGAGAAAAATATTTCACCATTTCAAATCTCGATTTCTCGCTCTTTTCTATTTCTCACTCAATTATATAGTACAAACAATAACTACTCAACAAATTGCTCTACCCTTCACAACAGATCAATTTTCTTCTCATTTCTGACCATATAGGTGTTATTTTTGACTTCATCTTGCTTGTATCAGTCATTTTCTCTGTCTTCGTAGGTAACAGAGTTTGAGAAGAGTTCTATATTTGTTATTTTTTCTAAAAAATAAGGGATTTTAAGTTGATGATGAAAAAGAAAACTTTTAGTTGTATTATCTTCAAGAATGGGTTTACAATTTTGAGTTTTGATGGTAAAATAGTAGAAAGAACTCGAGAAAAATCTATTTTCTGTCGTAGTGTTTCGTTGACTGTCATGGTATTGTTGGATGGTGTTTGTGGTGGTGGTGGAGGTGGTCTTCATCGTGGTGGCACTGGTGGTAGCTATTGGTGACATTAGTTGGTGGTGTTTGTGGAGGCATTGGTTGGTGGTGTTTGTGGTGGCTGTCGATGGTGTCGGTATTTATGGTGTTTGCGGCATTGGTTGGTGGTGTTTGTGGTGGTGGTGGTTGTTTGTGTGTCGGTGGTGTTTTTAATATATTATTTAAAATTTATGCATACATCAATTGTAATATAATTTTTGTTTTTCTGTTGTTTGTCAGTAAAATATGTCTCCCAAAAGAAAACAAAGTGAAAATATATCAATGTCTGACCATTAAAAAAAGGCTATAGTATAGAGGGATTCGAAGAAGCTTCCTGAACAATCTCAGTCAGGGAAAAGTAAAACTGAGGAAAGATATAAAAACAACGTTATGGGAGGTGGACAAGGGTCTGTAGATGGTGATGAAGAAAATGAAAGTGATAAAAAAGAGGAATTAGAGAGTGAGAAATAGAAAGAGGATGATCATAAACATGATGATAATGGATCAGCAATGGGGCGTGATTTAATATCGACATCCCAGCATGATCCTGTCAAAACTTTTAGCATTGACAAGTTTCAAGTTGTGATGCTGATAAATAACCCAAAAGCAGAAGAAGAACTAATTGGTGAAATTGTACTTAAATGCTAGATGAGGGAAATTTGTTTATTTTAGGAAAATTATGAAGAATGAAAACATAGATGGACTTTTTAAGAAGAGCTGCTTTGGACGCTTTCTTGAGCTGCCTGAGGACCCCCTGCCCATTTCCATAGGAGGATGGTATATGGTCTTCTTAAGTACAGGATCAAGCACGTGAGGGATGATGAAGATTTGAAGGTGGAGGACAAAACGATGGATGAAATTTGGATCAACTACTATGGCATGCCGGTTTGCTTTGGATTACAAGAGTTTGCCATAGTGACGGGCTTGAGATGCCATCATCCAAAAGAATTACCTATCGCTAAGGAAACATCCTGCAAAAGATCCAAGGCAAGAAAATACAAGGAAAAAATAGATGGGTTATTTGACATTGCTCGATGTGGCTATAAAGCATCGGATTTATTGATAGATCTCATGGACAAAACCATACCAAAGTAGTACACAGAGCAATTGTGCTTAGTTTGGTCTGCCCATTCGTTTATATTGGCAAGAGACGTCAACAAGATCATAGAAGATGATTTGTTTGCGCGTGCGGAGGATTTTGATAAATTCAACAATCATCCCTGGGGATATGACAACTTGTACTTGACTGTCCAATATTTACTAACAAAACTATCCTCAGGGACGACCACATTATACGGCTTTCCTTGAGCTTTCATGGTAAAATTATTCACTATTTTTACTCTTCCATTGATTTATATTAAATATAGTTATTATGACTTTTTTTTCGCTTGCTTCCTGTTTACATTTTTTAGGCTTGGACATTTGAAGCCATTCCCCCCCTCCAAAAATAGGTAATGGATTACCAGGATGAGGTTTCTCATCTAAGAATGTTTAGGTGGTTAGCTGCAAAGAACAACACCAAAACTAAGAAGGCTGATCTCTTTAACCCTCCGGATGATGCAGTGCATCTTCTTCAAGTAAAATAATTTTACTCAATAAAAGATATTGAACAAATGTTATATCTAGTGCAACAGATGGCATATATGATGCACCAGATGGAAAATCTGTTGTGACAGATTACTCATTCTGTGCCAACCGATGTAACAGATAGATAATCTATTACGATAGATGATTGATATCTTACATCATATTACCCATCTATTGCTTTGGTTATCTGAACCCGACTCCTAACAGATTAACCATTTAGTACAAATTATGCAATAGATATGTAATCTGATGTAATTTATTATTAATCTGTTGCCACATACAGATCATCTGTTGCATAACATATAACCCAACAGATTACCTGTCTTGTAAAACTAGTGCAATATATTAGTAATCTATTGTGAAAGATGGTTGATATTTTGCATCAGATTATCCATGTGTTGCTCTGGTTCTCTAAACCCAACTCAAACGAATTTTAACCATCTACTACAAACTATGCAAAAGATAGGTAATCTGATGCAACATATTATTAATCTATAGCAGAAGTTGACTGTTAAAATGTAACACAACTGTGAAAATTATTATATTATATGATTGAAATGTATTTGTCTTTTTTTTCTAAGTTGTCCATCCATGGATTGTGCCTACTGAGAAGGAGTCGGTGTTGACTTCTTATATTACTCTAGGTCAAGTTGATACTATAATGGACTGAATGGCGGAGTTAATAAAGAAGGAATTGGTTGGAGAAATAGCCATAAGAAGAGCAGTTAGGCAAGGTCAGCCTAATGTTGAGGCTCTTTATGACCAACCTACTAAGGCAGATCCGGGTACTTCTTCCGGTGGAGTTGTTGGTATTGGTGGCAGGCATGCTGATGCTACTACCATTTGTGATGATGAGCATATTGATGCTCAAGAAAAAATAAGTATGTGTGAAAACACCCCGTTTTACCCTTACACAGGTTCCTCTCACCCCTCTTCATCCTCGTGTTCTCATTGTAAATGCGAAGTGTGCAAGGACAGCCAGGATAAACTCTTTGAAAAAGTAGAGGCTATCTCTAAAGCTGTCAAGGAATTCAAATCCAAGAGGGGTGTCATACCATCTAAGAAGGTGAGGGAGCCATACACTCCTACAGTGTTGGTTAAGAGGAAGAAAAGAGCAATTAGCGACGTACTCTTCGGTCGAAAATAAAAAAAATTAAACGTCTCCCTCTCCAAAAATTATTGAAATTTAGGGGCCATTCAAGAAGGTGGACATATATACGGAACTTGGCGCTAAAGAGAACAAGACAAGTTTACTTTTCCTAACCTAGCCTTCCAATCTACCCTATGAAGAAGAAGCTACGCAACAGATGTGAAATCTGTTGCAACAGCTGGGTATTCTAGTGCAACTGGAAGTGGTTATGTTGCAACTTATTATCCATCTGTTGCATAAGTTACGTTGGATTATTGATTCAGAGAACCCTATGCAACAGATGGACCATCTTTACAATTACTAATCGATTTAAAAATTGACTTCTTATATCACAGCATGTTGACAAAATTCTTTACCTCATGAGAAAAAGGCAATTAACGTACCCAAAAGCTTATAACACTGCGATAAGATAGTGGACCTCGACTTCTACAAGAAGCTCAAGGATAAGTACGATCAACTCAATACTGATGCGTCAGCCTGTGGCGCGGGACTTGATTTCTTAGTTTCTACATTGGACTTGGATGAAGAAGAAATGATAAAATATGTTAGAGGGAAGAGGCCAAATCCACATGGTAAGAGCTGGACCGAGGCAACAAGAATTCTTGCAGTCATTAGCCTGAATGGCATACATTATCAGGCTGTTGAGATACTACTCGAGGAGGAAAAGATCAAAGTTTATGACTGGAACGAACCTGCCATCGATGAGGTCGATCTTTTTTCCATGTACAGCCATTGATGGAGCTGTTACCCATCTTGTTGAGGGAGAGTAAACTGATCTATTATTTTCCAAAGGAGTTGATGAAGAAATCATGGGATTTTTATGGTCGAAATAAGTGCATGAACCTTTCAAAAAATGATATCGGTTATACGTGCAGCTCGCACGCTCTTGCACACATTGAATGTTTGCTGACCAGCACAGAAATGGCTGATCCAATGATCTTTCTATACGATAATGTTGTGGAAAACCTGCAAGAGGTCTGAGCTTATGGGGTACTAACTAGACGCTTGGAGCCTGTGTATATAGAAGAGCTTGTGAAATAATAATTTTTTATTTCAAGTCACACTTCACTTTACGTTAAATTACATGTACATGTAGTGGCAATAATTTCTTCTGATGAAATTTGAGTTTTTTATAATGCAATAGATTGTCAATCTGTTGTAAAATATATTCTATCTGTTCTAGCAGATAGTTTATCTGTTGCAATAGGTTGGTCATCTGTTGCATTATGCTGATGTTATTTCTATCTAATTAAGTCTAATCCTTTGCAATAGTGGGAAAACCTATTTGATAATTTCCAACAGATGACCTAAATTTTACAACATATGCCTAAATCTGTTTGATATTTTATAACAATACGCTTGAATATCCATGTGCTCGACAACACCAAACCAATAGCAAATACACCACCATAAAAATTTAAGCAATTAGGCTTGAATATCCATGTGCCTAACAACATCAAATTAGTAGCAATAACGGCAACAATATAGTATCTTCTTGCTCGATTTTGTTTCTCTTCAGAAGCCTCGACTTTGTTCAACAAACCCCAGATTACACGATTTGCTTGTGAAGGGTGTCATTCTTCATACCAATTAAAGTAATCGCATCGACCCAATTTCTATAAAAACAAGAACACAATTACAAAATAATTACAAGTCAATAATTAATCAACTAATTAAATAAAAAAAATATTACCTTTGAAATCTTACAAGTAAAAAATCTATGACCTAAATTTTATTGAGTTCAAGAAGTATTTAATAGATGTTCATGACCGCACTTACAATATCTAAAATTGTTATCACAAAAAATAGTGGAAGATGTGCTCGACATTGTCAAGCTCAGTTGTAAAAAATAAAAAAAAAGATAAAGAAAAGAAAGACCAAATGCAAATAATTTGAAGAATTTGGATAGATAAAAAAAGATGATGATGAAGAAGAAGATTTGAGAATTTAGGGTTAAATTTTAGGAAGAAGATGAATTATAAATGAGGGAGGGGGAAATGACCTTTGGGGAGGGGGGGGGGCGGCAAATCAGATGCCAAGTCAGCAAAAAGTACCAACCTGACACATTTGATGCCTATTTTATTTTACGTGTTTAAAATGAAGATTGTCTACTTAATGCCTATTTTATTTTAGGTGTTTGAAATGAATAATGCCGATGGGTTTCGCTTTTTTTATTTCGATTCACTTTCACTTTTTTACATGCAGTGGCAATTTCTTATGTCAAATTAAAGTTGAATTTTTATAATGCAACAAATTCTCCATCCGTTGTAACAGATATTCTACCTGTTCTGACATATATTTTATCTTTTGCAATAGGTTGGTCATATATTGCATTATGTTGATGTTTCTATCTAAGTCTATCCGTTGCAACAGTAAAAGATCTATTTGATAAATTCCAACAAATTACCTATATGTTGCAACATATGTCTAAATCTGTTCGATATTTTTCAAAAGATGTGTCGTTTGTTGCAATAGATACATTATTAGTTACAATATTTGAATCTAGTATTCCATTTCAATCAATAAGTTCAAATCTAAGGAAAAATTAAATTCATAGACAAAATAAAATAAATTGAAGCCTAAAGAAATTAGCTGAAATAAATCAACGAATAAATGAAATGTAAAAAAATTGTTATGGGTACGGATCTCAACAAATACATCAATAATTTAAGTACTGATGCCAAGGATTCCTAAGGAGGGGTGAGGTTACTACTTTGACAGACTCAAGCTATAAATATCTACTCAATATAGACAAGTTGTTCTTTATCCGGTGCTATGGAATTCGGCTTTGCTCGTGTGGATCTTTATTGTCGCTTACATCCGGTTTCTGCGCTTTTTGTTCTCTATATTTTCACAAAAGGAGTAGCATATTGTCAATGTTGTTCAACAATAGCTTCTACACCCACTTGGAAAGCCAGAATTGGTCAATGCTAATCACGGAGATACAATAAAATAAAAAAGGATAGCTCATCTGTTCTAGCAAATCAAATAGGTCTTTCTCTTATTTTCAATTATCCCAAACAGATTATATTTCTGTTGCAACAATGAATCAACTATTGGGATAAATTTCTACATGAGAAAGACCTGTATGATAATTTCCAATGGATAAACCATCTGTTGTAACATATGACTCATCTGTTGCCGCAGATACATCATCTGTTGGTACAAATAAAAGCGGTATGAAGAGATTTTTGATTTTCTAAAATAGACGACATATGTCGCAACAGATACTTTATCTGGTGCAACAAGTTAGTCAACTATTGCAACAGATATATTTATCTGTTTAATAATTTTCAGCAGATGTGTCATCTGATGAAACAGAAATATGTCTGTTTGTTAGTTGGAAGACATATATATTCACCTTCTTCAGTTTACGCTGCTCCCATTTGGACATTGTACATTGCTCAGTGCAACACACGAACAGAGGATTTGCAATTTTACTTTTTTGGATAATCTTTCCTTCTTTTTTTAGCCTTAATTTCTAATGGAGTGGATGGAAATAAAATCCTCTTTGATAGAATGACACCCCTCTTAGATGTCAATTCCTTTATAGAAGTAGTTAATGCATTAATAGCATTAATCACTACATCATATTTCACCCTGTGGTCTTGATATTTTCATACAAAACATTCGTTGGGAGAGACAAAGTCTATATAACCAGTATGATCATACTCATAATGGTTTGTTTTAAATACTGTAAGAGGAGCATCATTAGCACCAACAGCTGTACCACTACCACCACCACCAACTCCATCACCACTAAGATCATCAATAATAACAATCCCACCCTCCAAAATTATTTTTCTTGTAATGGCTGTTACTCCAAATAATCACCCGTTGGCTGTTCTCACAGGATAACGATCAATGCTGAAGGTTTTGATCAAATCTTCGATGGAAGAGCTATTAACATTTGGATCATCTCTTTTGAACCATTCCTCCTTCCCGTTTTCATTATATTCTGCTCCTGATTGAGATAACTCTTGTAAAGCAAGCTTATAGAGTGGTGGATGTAGCCTAGCTGCTTCACTTGTTCTTTTACTTGGACTTGATTTAGTTTCTGCTCTTTTGGGAGCTATATTATCTAAAATTAATAAAAACATAAAAAATATATTATAGTTGATTAATGCATCATTAAAAAAGGATGACAGTAAATCAAACAAGCAAAACAGTAAAAGAACAGTTCCAACAAATCACTTATATATTGCACCAGGTAGTATATCTGTTGCAGCATATAACAAACCTGTTGTAGTGGATGAGTAATCTGTTGTAATAATACAAAATATATCACTCATTTTTTTAAGATAGATAAATGGTCTATGCAATATATCACATATTGTTGCAACATATGAGTGATTTATTGGAACAGTTAAATAACCTGTTACAACAAATGAGTAATCTATTGCAATAATACAAAATATATCACTCATTTGTTAAGAAAAATAAATTATCTCTGCAGCAGATCACATATCTGCTGTAATATATGAGTGATCTGTTGGAACAATTAATTAACTTGTAGCAACAACTGAGTAATCTGTTATGATAATACAAAACATATCACTCATCTTTTGAGAAAAATGAATAGTCTGTGCAACAGATCACACATCTATGCAATATATGAGTGATCAGTCGGAATAGTTAACTAACCTACAGCAATGACTGAGTAATCTGTTGTGCAATACAAAATATATCACTCATCTGTTGAAAAAGATGAATGTTCTGTGCAACATGTCACACATCTATTACAACACATGAGTGATCTGTTGGAACAATTATCAGTGGTCAATATTGTTTAGATTTCTTCCAATATAAGGGTCGTTTATTGCAGTAGATGAATGATCGGTTGGAAAAATCAAGTCTTGGACATGTCCCGTTGGAAGAGTTGATAGGATTTTATCCAATAGGAGGTTCATCTGTTGTATCAGATCATTAATTCGATGGTTCTTCCATTGCATCAGATGGTTAATAATTGCTTCAGATTTTTTATCCGATGCTTAATCTATTGCAACATATGGTTAATCTATTGCATTAGTTAAACTATTGTATCATATGCTAAATCTGTTGCATCAGATGATTAATTTATTGCATCAGAATTTTAATCTGATAATTCCTCTGTTGCATTAGATGGTTGATCTGTTGCATCATATGATAAATCTGTTATATCAGATGGTTAATATGTTGCACCAAATGGATAATATGTTGGAGAAAACAAAAAACAGTAGCATGATTTTGTTCAACAGAAAAACAACAACATCACCATTTTTACCAAGAACAAGAACAGAACAAATCAATCCAAATCATGATTTTCTTTATATAAACACAAACAACAAAAATCAAACTTCAAGAAAATGTAACAAACAACAAAAAATCATAATTCACTTCAAAAAGAGAAGAGAAGAAATACCAGAAATTAGGATTTTATTCAGACCGCATTTCAAATTAAAGCAACAAATATTGAAATTATTAACCAATACTATAAGAGAAGTTGAATCAAGTTCCTCGTTTCCTTCAAAACTAAAAAGCCATAAATTTTTACCTGTAAAAGAAGAAAAAGAACGATGATAAATTTGAAGTTGTTATGGTCGGAGAGTAAGGCAGTCACGTTGATTGAAGGTTGAAGAATTCGAAGCTGTTGTGGCCGGGGAGCAAGGCTGTCACGTCGATTGAAGGTTGAAGTCGAAAAGGAACTCGAAGCCCAACTATTTATCGTTGGATGTTGAAGTCGTCAAGAATTGAAAGGAGAAATTTGCAGAGCTGTTAGTTGGGAGAGAGTTGAGAGAAGTTGTCAAGAGAGAGAGGAGAGAGACTATTGATTTGGATTTAAGAGGGAACTCGAAGTCCAACTATTTGTCGTCGAAGGTTGAAGTCGCCGAGGATTGAAAGGAGAAATTTGCAGAACTGTTGATTGGGAGAGAGTTGAGAGAAGCCGTCGAGAGAGGGGAGAGAGACTTGTTGATTTGGATTGAAGAGAGGTGTGAGTTGGGTTGATTTGTATTTTTGAAAAGATTAGAAAGTTTTGAAAATATTAATCAAGTCCACAATTAACTTAATCAAGTTTCCTAATGATGTTTGACCCTTTAAGTTGGTCAATGTCGCCAATCCTTCATTCAAGACTTAAAAGACACTTTTCCTTCAACTTTCTCCCTAAACTATATAATAAGTAGTAGATTGAATAATTTGTTGAAAAAACACACGTTTTCACTATTTTACAAACTTAATCGAAAATACGTGTTTATGTAAAATATGTATTTATGAAATATGTTTCTAAAGAGGTTGTCTTTTTCTCAAATTTAATTTTGTCAATTAATTTATGAAATATGTATTTCAAGAGGTTGTAATTTCCTCAAATAATTGTACAGGAAAAAAATTAAATTGTAAATAAACCTAAAACCTATAATAACTGAATAATTGAAGATATTAAAAGAGTAAAAAACCCTTCTAAATGTTATTTGAACTTTAAAATATTTCGCAATAGACAAAATTATAGTTTCACTTATTTCTTCTAATTATTAATTAAATATTAAAAAATTTAAGAGTACTAAAATATATGGTAATAGCAAAATATATGATAAATTAATGTTGAATAGATTTTTTTTACTCTATAGATGGAAAAGAAGCCTTAAAATATATGGTAAGGAAAAAAATTAAAGGAAAGAAAAAAAAATATAAAAGAAGTAGTATAGGCCTTCTTGAAAAAGAAATAAATAAAGTGAAATATTTTTTTGAGAAAAATTGATGACAAGTTTTACTCTAGTCTAATTTTCATGTATTGCTTATATTTTCTTTTTTTTTTTTTCAAGGCTTTGAAGAATGTTGATGGCCAGAAGAAATTTCTTTCAAGGATGAGGGTTTTCAGTTGTTTAACGAGTATAATAGTTAACAAGCAATTTTATCCTCTCAATCTTTGTGATAAGTAGTTATATTATATTATTATGCTTAAATTTATTATGAGAAAAAATTTATGACTAAAATAATGGTGTGATAATATTGTAGCCATTTCATCGAATCATGCTGAGATAATAGCTATTCATGAAGCAAAACGAAAATATGTGTGGTTGAGGTCCATGATACATCTCATTCGAGAAAAATATGGTTTGAAATGTGACAATGTACCGACAATTTTATACAGAGATAATACAACATGGTAATGGAGGATTCATAAAAGGAGATAGAACGAAGCACACTTCATCAAAACTTTTCTACATACATGAGCTGAGCTACAAAAGAATGATGATTTTAACATGCAACAGATTCATTCAAATGATAATGTGACTGCTTTATTTACTAAGTCTCCTCTAATTGCAACTTTCAAGAAAATGGTGCCAAGATCGGAATGCAAAAGTTCATTGATGTTCTCGTCAGGGGCAGCAAATATGCGCTGTACTTTTTTTCCCTTTCAAGATTTTGCTTTTTTTTTTTTCCCTTTTAAGGCTTCTTATAAGTTTTCTTTAATGATGCAGCCGAAATGCTATTGTTAAAAATGTGTACTCTTTTTTTATTGGGTTTTTTTAGTATGGTTTTAACGAGCATATTATCTATAGTATTGTTATAAATGTATTTATATTATAGTGAATGTCTATAAAAAAATATAGATAAGATCTATCAAGATCTACAACATCTAGTTGATATCTATCAGGATTTGAAGTATCAGTCTATCAGTCAGAAACTAGGAGTATTTTTCCCTATAAATAGAAAGATTTTGTTCATTGTATCATGTGATAACTCATCCTAATAATTACTCTCTTTTCTCTCTCTATTTATTCTTATTCTTGCTTTATATTTTTTTTTTGTTCTTGCTTTATATTTCATAACAATTTTTTTTTAGAAAAGTTGATGACAAGTTTTACTCAAGTCTAGTTTTCATGTATTGCTTATATTTTTTTTTTTCAAGGTTTTGAAGAATGTTGAATGGCCAGACGAAATTTCTTTCAAGGATGAGGATTTTCAGTTGTTTAACGAGTATAATAAATAACAAGTAATTTTATCCTCTCAAATTTTGTGATAACTAGTTATATTATATTATTATGCTCAGATATAATATAGATTTTTTTGTATATATAAATTTATTAGGAGAAAAAATTTATGAATAAAACAATGTTGTGACGTAACTCTTATTTGATCCTTCTGTTAAATCAAAATTAAAAGAGATTGAATCCAAAAAGAGTCTATGAAACAACTTTCAATTAACACTTCATTGAAATTACGTACAGGAGATTTCATTTTCAATAAATTCTATCGATAATTTTTAATTGCAGTTGTTTTAGTTTAGTAGGGTTCTTAGGTCATTTACAAATTACAACCAAGGTCTTAATTATTATGGGAGACAAAATTTTAAATCTAAATTAATAAATTGTCTAAAAGTCGACTATAGCACTTTTATTTCGACTGACTTTTTTCAATTCGTTTTGAACTCGACTTCGTCTGACAAATGACAACCCAATTCTTAGTGAGATTCGAATCTTATATAATGAGAAATAAACGTGCAACACACATTTGCATAAATTAGTTAAAATAAAAGTAGAAAGATCATCAATGAAATCATAATAAAATCAAACACATGTAATTGCATTTAAGTGGCTTCAGTTAAAAATGATCAATGTTCATGAATACTCATCACATATAATTTTCCCTATATTATGCGAAAGCGATGATTAATTAATAACTTTTGAAAATCCGTTATTATATTATCCTACTCATACAATCATCATGGATATATTGATTTTTTTTATTTTTTTTGTATAATTTTTATTACTGATCGTATCACCATGAATACATGAATTTTAAGTCATATGGAAAAGGGTTGATATAATTTGCAAAGTAAAAGCCATCTTCCCTAACTAACCAATAGCATATAACACCACGACCTCTACACTTACGTGACAAGACATCACTTTCAAAAACATTAAAAGTTTTAGCCTTCAAGTTACAAACAAATTCACATTTGAACTTTGTTGTTTGAACAAGATTCTCCTTGAAATGCCAATGAAAACCCTCAGGTCCAGGATAAAGAAACTGTGTCCCCAAATCATCGTCTTTGGACCGACAATGGATCCGTTCCATTAGGTAGATCACTAGCAATCCAAATCTGATAGCGAGTTAAAGGACCATTACTAGAATTAGTTGCAACAACTCCACTCAAGGACGAGATAAATAGAGATGAAAAGATTAAACTAGTGATGTCAAAATTCATGTTGGGAAAAAAATATCTTCTTGTAATTTCATGATATTAAAACAAGAATGAAAGGCTATTTATAAATTCATGGAAAAAGCTCTATTAGTTTAGCATGTTGATGTACCCATAAAGTCAAACTATATTAGATCACACAATCTATTTCCTTTTGAATAATGCAAGTTATGATTAATACTTAAAATTAGATTTGACCAATAGTCTAATAAATAGATGTTGAAAAAAGTAGCCTGTAAAATCATAATTCCTCTAAGTTTGATTTGATTCCTTTTTTGTGACAACCAACAATTTGGCTATATTAATGCGTAAATAATCTTAGAGTTAAATGACTTGATAACATCAACTACAATTCCTTTAGGAAAGTCAAATCCAAACAACTTTATATAACAACAAAATAGAAAATTTTGCTAAATTGAGTTGATTACATACTCATGTATTTATTTGCTCAGCCTAATTAATTTAAGTCCATTTAAGCCAAATTGATAAGTGAAAAGTCTTGTAAATATTTACAAAAAAGTCACATATATATTTGATATGTGATACACACATACGGCCATAATAATAAAAAGAAAATTTTCTTAGATACTAAAAATTAATGAATCTAAATCTATAATCAATAATTTCTTATAATACATTAAAAGTGTGAATGACCTTAAAAATATTGTTTGAAATTTTTGTCCTTTATTAAAAGTCTTTACTTTAGACAATCGTCTTTTCACTATTTTTTCCTAATATTTAAAATTTAAAAATTATTTAAAAATAGAAATTTAATTAATTAGCTAATATTTAAGACTTTATGACTTTAAAGTTTGAAACCAACTAAATATGGTGTATTAATATTTTTCTAAAATTAGAATTGTGTAGGTCACGGTTAAGGAATCCTAATTTGTGTACTACTTCACAAAAGGAATCTTAATTTGCCACGAATTGCAAGTGTTATAGGATTTATTATTAATGATAGGCAGATATGTGAGCATAGATATAATTCTGCTAATGATACGTGAGCTTTTACCGTTTTATTATATGTTATGTCATTTATTTTTTTCCATGTTGACATGTTTTGTATTTATTTAAATTATTTGTTTTCTAATAATGTGATTATGATTTATGTTGGAACGCATTCATGGCATAGTTCATGAAATCTGCCTTTTCTATTTTTGCATGATAGAATTCTAATGTATTCCTATTTTTGTGCCTACCAAATTTGTTGATTTTTTTAATTTTATTTCTATAGCATCTGGTCATCTCAAAAAATTATGATTTTTGGGTAAGTTTGTTAATTTATTCTTCAATTTGATTATTATTATTTGAATTTTTTTTTCCTTCATTAAAAGTCTCTATTTTAGATAAAATTATCTTTTCACTATTCTTTTCGTATATTTAGGAGTTGAAAATTAATTAAATATATTTGTGATAAAACATTTCCTTTAGAAGAATGACAATTAATATTTTTTCCATTAATTTAAGAATTCTAAATCAACTAAATTTGATTTTTAAAAAAATATAAATGCGTTAGAATAAGAAAATTTAAGAAGTATCAAATTTTTAAAAGTTTTAAGTACGTAATAAGAATGTAATCAATAATTTTATAAAGATTTGAATTTAAAAATAAGCAAAAAGAAAGTTAATCGCACCACAAAATCGATGCATCTCTGTTAACCCACTTGAAACTTTTGACGATAAAATATATATGTGATTATACTAAAATATATGTTTATGTTTACATTATTATATTAAAGTGTAAAGGATCTTTGAAAAGTGTTTAAACTTTTTACATTCATTAAAAATCTTTGCAATAGCTAAATAATCAACCACACAAAAGAACGCAAATAATCAAATAATAAACAAAACAAAGCAGTCCAAAAATGTAAAGGCCAGTCCAATTATACAGTCCGAAAAATAGGAAAAAATACGAAAATATAAATCCTAGTCTAAACTAAATCTAGACTAAGCTCCAATGCCTTACCCGATGCCGCGGGCCTTCATCACGATTATTTTCCGCCAACATGATACGTCGGGGCATTCCCCGGTGAATAAATACAAATGATCTCGGGGCATTCCCCGGCTAAATAAATACATCTGAATTAAACACGATAATCTAGAAAGAGACATTCACACGCACATTCCAACATCCCACAAAACACTTATTCCTAAATTTCGCCTACCCGGCCTATGTTTGCCTACCCGCTCGACTTACCATGATACTATCACGAAATTGATAATTAAACGTGAAAGTAACAATAACGGCGAATCAAAACAAACAACAAATCAAAATTAATCCTAATTCACTTTAACAATTTTTTAACTCGCGCCCCAAATTCCCTTTAAACCACATAATTAGTGCATGCTTCGATTTTCCAATCACATCTCATAATCCGAAACCAACATCAAACACAACACAAACAACGAAGATTCAAACCAAACACACAACAAATAAATCATCCACACCCACAACATCAATAAAAAGTCAAAATAAATTAAAGATTCGGTTGGAAGAAATGGACCTCGATGAAATTAATCCTTGTCGATAATAAAGAAATCCGAACACCAAAATACTCGACTGGAGAACCTTGACTACGAACAACTCCAAACTCGATATTGAATTCAATCGGACAGATCGGAAAACCACGATAAAACCTCATGATGAATAACCCATAAACCCGAATAAAACTCAAAAATAACCCAAGATCTCAAATTCGAAACCCCAAACCATCGAGACTGAAATTATGAAAAATCGAGAAGACCCATACGCGAAATTTCGTCAGAATCGGTGGAAAACGAAATGGGTGACGTTGCCAGTCACCGGCGTCACTATTTCCGGTGACTGCCACCGCTGCTGGTGAGAAGTCGGGTCG